>NC_139943.1:9356391-9366391 GCF_963454915.1 Gymnoscopelus microlampas | reverse complement strand
GTGAGTTTGAAAACATGACCAACGACAAAAAAACTCCCATACAGTACCTACTGGGAGAAATGACAATGTGCCAACACAGCAGCAAGATTTGTGAACAGTTGGGATAAAAGAAGGTTAGCCAGTGGAACACAACCACCCTAAGGACTACTAACCATTGTGTTTCCTGCACTATCTGTACCGAGTGGATCTCTGACATAGACCTACTGCACACATTACAGAGATGCTACCTTTAAACACATTTTAAATCTGAGGCTTTTTTGTATACTATTTAAATAAATGTGGATATTTATACTTTATACCCTTGCCAACATGTATAACGTGGCAACGTGACATATAGCTCTGTCATATAACACAATGCTGTACCCCCTCCAACTGTACATAGTTTTAATTATATTTTGACACTTGCTTTGGCAATGTAAACGTATTTTTTCTCATGCCAATAAAGCTCATTTGAATTGAATAAACAATGTAATTGCCTATATGCGGATTACTTTCCTTATGTGTATTGTCACTGTCGGGCAGAAAACCTTGTCCAAAAACGTTCCTTTTTTAATACCATACATATGTATACATATTTAATATTATGATCAAGTAGGGCTTTACGGAAAAAAAACATAAAAAGTTGAAATGTGGAGACACAAGGTTTCTGCCCAACAGCAACGTTATGCTGATCACTTTCCTTTATGTCTCATCTGCATGTGAGACTATTTGTACAAAGGCTGACAAATGTCCTATATCTGTTACCGTTAGCTGTTGCTACAGTTGCACCTTTTACACAACTGCATCTGCTGCTAGTTTTAAACCTCATGTACATCATACCCGTTACTATATTATATTTATATGCACACATTTTCTTCACTCTACTCGCATCAGGAAGTTAAGACAATACTAAAATATTACCTTTAATGCAATAAGTGTTATAATGGGGGCATCACTAAGTAATGTTTACCTACTCCAGGGTGAAATTATCCTGGTGTAAAACTATCAAAAGATCAGCTTCCCTGCCCTGAACGTAACTATTATCTTAGAAATGAGACAAAACAACCGACTCCTTCTCTTCCGGCGTCTGATCCCATCTCACCGATTTTAAAATTATTTTAATAGTTTATAAAGCTCTAAATGGTCTGGCACCTTCCTACCTCTATGACTGCCTAGAGAGATATGTTCCAAACCGGATCCTCAGGTCTTCAAGTGCTGACCGGCTCGAGGTGCCTACAATGACTTAATATAAAATAATAAAGATAAAAAATACGGTGAAGCAGCATTCTGCTTCTACGGACCGACAGCGTGGAATAAACCCCCATTACACCTAAGACAGGCAGCCTCTGTCGATAGCTTTAAAGCACAGCTCAAGACCTACTTCTTCACTCTTGCTTTTAGCTGATTCCTTGGTTGATTTTTTTTAAAGTCCTCACTGTATTTTTAAATTTGCCTATATGAAAGTATATGTTACCATGTATGTGTTCTTATGTGTCATGATAATGTTTGTGTTGTAACTAGTTATATTTTTCCAAGTGAATGTCCTGATATTTAAATCTGATTTAATTTGTAATCTGTAATCTGCCGAATTGTCCTGTTTGTCTTTCTTTTCTGTTGTGTTTTTCTGTTGTGTCTTTTTCTTTATGTGTTTTCTTTATTTTATATATATTTTTTAGTTTATTTGCTTAAAAATAATTGTACAATGTAAATTATCTGCAGAAAAGCAAATAAACGCCTTTGTTCAAAAAAAAAGTCCTCACTGTATTTTAATGTTGTTTTATGCTTTTGCTTTTCTTTTTTTCTTGCTTTTTTTGTTAAATTGGTTGTAACTGTAATTGTATTCTTGCTCTGTAAAGCACTTTGAGCTGCATTGCATGTCATGAAAGGTGCTATATAAATAAAGTGTATTATTATTATTATTACCTCTTCTTGGGCTCCATGGAGAAGATGGAGGGCATGATGTGGAGGTCCGGGTCCAGGATCTTGTCGATCTGCATGCGGGCCTTCTGGTAGACGCGGTCGGGGTCCTTGGCGTCGCCGAAGCCGTTGGGCAGGTCGTCCATGGCGGGGAAGTCGTAGTGTCCCTTCCTCTTGGCGCGCAGGCGGATCTTGTTCCGGTGGTGCTCTATCTCTGACTTGTGCCTCAATGCCAGGTTGATCTGGGCAGGAAAACATGCAGAAGTGGTTGTTATAGAAGACACGCCTCATCAAACCTATGCTCTCAATCGCACCGGGGGTTACTATTCATGACTCATGAGCAGTGGCGTGCACAGACATTTTGAGGGGCAGGTGCTCAAGTAAAAAAAAGGGGTGAAGCCACTCAGCTGGGAGAGATAGGGGTTCATACACTACAGTAGCAAAGCATGTATTTACATGAATGTGTTATGCCATAAATTGTATAATACAGGCGCATGTTTATGTGTTGGATTGGTGTAAGTTAGCGTCTCATTGAAGATGGAGGGCATTGAATGACAATCAATGTGTTGTTTTGTGGCGCTCAGGTGGCGCAGTGTCAAAGTCCCTGCCCACCACCATGGAGGTTGTGGGTTCGAATCCACTGTGGCTTTGTCGGGCGTCTATGCGAACACAATTGGCCCATGTTCGGGGGAGGGAAGCCGGGCGGGGAGGGTGACAATGGTCATTGCATGTACTCCTACGGGCTGGGGCGGCACCTGTCAGCGGGGAGTGTTGGGCGGGAGGAGTAGGACGAAGGCTCTACGTCCTCCTGGTGGGGGCTCCTCACTGGCAGGTGAGTCAGTAGGATACAACAGCAGGGACAACACAGAAATGTGTGTTGGGAGGAATCATTTGGCATAACGACTACAGTAAATTGGGGAGAAATAGGGGGTAAAAATAATTGGCTAATCTGAATTTAGGGGTGGGGGGTGATATTTTGTTCGTGTACCTTTCTTTTCTTCTGTAAAATGAAATAAAAAGTAAAACATTAAAATAGAAAAAATATATATTATACTGTACATAATGTTACATAGCTGTTACTTTAGATTAGATTCATATATTTATTTTAATTCATTTTCCCCTTTGTGGAAATGTGCCCTCTGCACTAAGGAGCAGTGAGCAGCCACAGTGCAGCACTCAGGGACCAACTCCAGTTGTAATGCCAGTACAACTGGAGTTGGTCCCCCCCACCATTGTTTGTGAGAGTGAGCGTGGCGTAAAGTATACCTCTTTATTGATGTGGTTGTTGTCGGGCACCCTGCCGTTGACGGAGGGGCTGTGGAGAGGTGGGAGGGGCATGGGCTGCATGGCGATGAGCTGGATCTTATTGGGCAGCCTCCTGGCCGCCGCGTCCGTGGAGCGAGACATCCTGTCCACATGCTCAAAGATACTGGCCGAGGAGGACAGCTGGTCCCCTGGCATAGGAGGAGGACCTGAGAGAGACACAGAGACACAGAGAGAGAGAGAGAGAGAGAGAGGGAGAGAGGTTCAGAATCACAGGGGTCATACAGTGAACACACTGAACATAAACTATAGCAAAACACTAAAATCTAATTTCTAACATAACCACCAGGGGGCAGAGCCTACAACAGCATAAAGATCTGTCAAACCACCCCCCCCCCCAAAAAAACCCATTCATGTCTTAATCACATGAAGCCAAGGAGGCTAACAGCAAAAATAGCTGAAAGAGCAGCTATTTTCACTGAAGAGATTTATTTTGGTGTAGAGGGGAAAAATATCTGAAGTTGCAGATCTACAAGCTCAAAACGCATCGCTTTGCGCCGTGTTTCGAGCTCAGATATGCTACTTTTGATGACTTTTTTGTGTGACGCTGTAGTATGATCAAGTAGGGGCATTCATTTACAAAAAAACACAAAAAGTTAGAATATGGAGATAAGACACATAAGAGACACATAACATAGTTTAAATGCAACAACAACATAGGGGGTTTTGAGTGAAAACATGTTGCTGAAGCGACAGACAGCCCCCCATGTGAATGATGATGGACCCCCATGTGAATGATGATGGACCCCCATGTGAATGATGATGGACCGCCGTTTCCAAAGGTTGAAGTTGATCACAAACAATGGAGCGGACCTCCTGATGGAGGAGGAGGATTGTTTCTAATGTTCTGTGACTGACAGGCCAGCGCGGAGGAGGAGGTGCTGATGGATGGAAGGGGAGAAATCACCACACAAAGCTATAGCGCTCACAAACAGACACACTCACGCACGCACACACACGTGCGCGCGCACACACACACACACACACACACACACACACACACACACACACACACACATATGCGCACAAGCACGCACAAGCACGCACACACACACACACACACACACACACACACACGTTTGTATGACTATACTTTGGGGGGAATTATTAATACTAACCCTAAATCCGAAAAAGCAGATCTACAAGTTTGTATATCTGCTAGTTGCGGTGTGCGACACTTGCACGTAACTCAGTATAAATCAGAACCAACCACAACTCCTAAATCTTACCCATAAATGCCTAATCCTAACCTAACTATTTTCTTAATTGCAAGCCTAACTCCACAGATCTGTTTTAAACCACAAAACTATCAGTTCTCTTGTGAGGATCAGGAACATTGTCCTCACAATTTCTATTTCTTGAATTCTACTTTTTATTCCTTACATTTTTACTATACTTGTGGGGACATTTGTTCCTCTCAAGTATAGTAAAACTAGCACACACACACGCACACACACACACACACACACACACACACACACACACACACACACACACACACACACACACACAGATGACACAGCTGTTCCGGGTCAAAGCCTGACAACTACTGGGAAGGGAGGGACTGGGAGTAGTGGGGGGGGTGTCACACAGAAGAGGAGAAAAAGTCTTACCAATTCTATTCTTGCCTGAAACCCACAACAGAAAGGGGGAAGAGAGGGTTATACTGAGAGCCAGAGGAGATCAAATAAAGACAACAACCCCGTTTGGAGAGAAACCCCTAGTCTGGGTTCTGAACAGTGTTGCCAGATTCTGCGAGAGAAATAAGCAACCAAGCCCAAGAGACGCGACTAGGGGTACATGAGCACTGAAAACCTATATTATGCATCAGATATTTGAAAATAGCTATCTACAAGCTCACAATGTATCGCGATGCGACTTGTTGTGAGCTTGTAGATCAGCCATTAAAAAAAAAAAACACAAATCCCTGGCACAAAATATTTTTACATGGAGGGGTCCATGTACAAATACGTATTCATTTGGATGTCCTTGATTTTAAAATGTTTGAAACCTACTGGTTTAAACAACATTAGGAAGGAAGCCCAAATAGATCTACAATTTATAAACAAGCCCAAAAAAAATCAGCAACCCGCAACTAACCAATATTTACAAGCAACTTTACAGGAAAAACAAGGCCAAAGTCGCTTATAATAAGCAGACATGGCAACGCTGGTTCTGAAGTGAAAAGGGAGCACGTTGCATCCAGAGCCATATAAGGAGAGTTGCGTCACCTCCGTTCACTTCCATCGGGCCAGTCCAATTGTGGCTCGGGAGGAGCTGAATAGTGACAAAGCCCTGAACCTGGAAGTTTACGGAATGCACTGGAGTCTAGTATGAGCGTTTGTCACTATTTTATCGAGTTCACATGAACCACGTGACCGGCTGGCTGCTGTTTTTTCTGCCCCCTCATTGACGCAACTCTCCAATAGGATGGGCCTCTGGTTGTATCTTAGGAACAGAGGCTGACTCATCAGACAGGATATCAAAACATGAGGCTTCACTGCACTACATCACCACGGCACTGTGTGTACTTTACTGGACCATCAAAACAATAGGCCAGGAAGCAGTGGTGAAAAGTAACTAAGTACATTTACTTTACACAGAGACGGTCAGACAGAGAGAGAGAGAGAGAGAGAGAGAGAGAGAGAGAGAGAGAGAGAGAGAGAGAGAGAGAGAGAGAGAGACAGAGAGAGAGGGAAGAGGGGGGATGTGACTCATGTAGGAGTATAAAATTCCATGGCTGATAAAAGTTTCTCTCCCGGTCTTTGCTAAACGTATCAGCCGGAACATGGAACGTACAGAAACCACCCTGCTTGAAATGTTGACATCATGTCCAGACGGCTCTATATATACCGTACTGTACTGTATATGGTCTGTCAGGTGGAAACCTCATTATGTCCCAAACTGTTACTTTTACAGGATTCAAATTCAAAAATAGCAAAAGTAGCAGATCTACAAGGTCAAAAAGTTGCAGATCTGCTACTTTTGATGCTTTTGTGTGACGCTGTAGTACAGGGGTGATGCAACTTTGATGATGGTGAGGGCCACTATAGTTCCACTCACTCCAAAGGGCCACATTGCATATACTGTCGGGCCAATCTATGTCACACAAAAGTAGCAAAAATAGCCGATCTACAAGCTCAAAACGCGTCGCAGCGCGACGCGTTTTGAGCTTGTAGATCTGCTATTTTTGAATTGGAATCCAGATTTTTTTTTTCTTGCTATTTTTTATTTGGAATCCTGAAAAGTCAAAATTTTATTTAATTTCAAATGCATTTAGTTATACTTATGTTAACTTTATGAACTTAAATACAAATATATTAGACATAAAAAAAGACAATATAATTTTAATACTAGTCATTAAGCTACTAATATAGACTGAAGTAATTAAAGCGGGTCATGTTTGCATGTTTTGGAATTGTAACAGCTGAAATCAATAATATATCAGTATTCTGATATTAATCTGGGGGCCACATTAAGTGAAGGTGGGGGCCGCATGTGGCCCCCGGGCCGCCAGTTGCCCATGTATGCTGTAGCATGATCAAATATGCCATTAATTTACGAAGAAAAACTAGTGGAGATAAGAGGTTTCTGCCCGAAAACATGCAATATATACTGTACTGAGCCAAAGAGATGTGTGTGGGGGGACTTGTCTATATTATATCTCATATCGTCAAATTGTCTGGCAGAAACCTTGTATCTCCACATTTCATCTTTACATTTTGTTTTCCAATGAATAAATGCACTGTTTTGATCTTTTTGGCGTAAGTAGCCCAAAAATAGCCCATCTAGCATTGCGAATTTTGAAATTTGGAAAATGTTGGAACACTTTCACATAATTACATGCCCAAAAGAAAGTGATTACCGTATGTCTGTCTGTGGGTTTTATAAATATTGAGTGAAAGTGAAAAGTATTCACAAGAGTTTGTGACTAAAACTACATTGGATCTTTTTGGACACACACGCTTCTTTTATTAATTTCCTGAAATTTAACAGTTGAGTTTTGGACATACAAGGTTTCTACGAGGCAGTGACGATGTACAATCTACAACACTCTCATAAACACTGTTACAGTGCAGTACCGTGTGTATGCAAGACGGGCCAATATAAGGAGGAGATTTATCAAGAAGAGGGGAAAAAAATGAAACAGCGACGTGTTGTGAGCTTGTAGAATAGGTTATTTCTGGATTGCAACACCTTCATACGTCTAAGTATAAATTGGGCTTAACTCTCTCTGTTAACTCTGCTCTGCTTTCCTCCCCTTCATCATTCCAACCCACCCTGACTCCGTCAAAACTACAACAAGGCGTAGTGTGAGGAAAAGTCTTGAATGAAATATTGACTCTTAATGACTCTTGATATGAGTTGCTGAGAGTGGTATCGCGTACAACAAATAGCTGTCCTGCAAGCTACAATAGCATCACACTGACCCTTTGTGAGCTTGTAGATACCTATACCATAAGCATAAAACAGGGCATTAATTCATTAAAAAACAGATGAATATCTGAGCTTGTAGATCAGATATTTTCTTTTCTGGATCTTAGAGCCCACTTGAAAATATCGGAAGTGTTCACGGACCACGCATGTTTCTTTTAATGATCAATCAATCAATTGTGCTCCGTAGTATATTTTCAATACCTATTCGTCGGTATAATAATATATATATATATATATATTTTACATTCATATTTTTTATATTAATGTTATATCTATAATCATATCTAGATTTAACATATTTTAAACACATATCATTATGTAATGTATTGTATGTTAAAATCTTTAAGTGTTTTTGACAATTATTTGGGGACCCACTTGCTGTATCCTCACGGCCACACCAGTCCCCGGTGCACAGGTTGACAACCACTTGCCAAATAAGCCAAACCCCCCCCATCCTCCCCCCATCCTGCTTCCCTACCCTCCCCCCTCTTCTCCATACGCCAGGCGTGTGTGTGTGTGTGTGTGTGTGTGTGTGTGTGTGTGTGTGTGTGTGTGTGTGTATGTGTGTGTGTGTGTGTGTGTGTGCGTGTGTGTGTGTGATGGAGAGCTGTTGCCATGGGACACTTGCCAGTTAAAACATTGATGGGCATCTTGCGGCCGCTGGGCGTGGCCGCACCTCTCGGGTTCTCCTCGGCCGCTTCCCGGTCGCTGGAGCGGTCGCTGGCCACTGAGTCACCGTCTGACGGCGAGATCCTGCCCGGAAAACACACACACACACACACACACACACACACACACACACACACACACACACACACACACACACACACACACACACACACACACACACACACAGACACACAGACACACAGACACACAGACACACACACAGACACACAGACACACACACACACACACACACACACACACACACACACACACACAGGCATGAATAATAGAAGTGATTATGGCACAGCACAAGAACACTAACGTGCAATGAACAATTAAAACACTTTTTTTTTCTTTTTCAAGTCAAGGACCCCCCCCATGTATTTGGCCGTGGACCCCCAATCTGAAAATGTTTTGTGCCAGGCTTTCTCGCTACTTTCTCACTTTCTCCCTATTGGCTAAAGGCCAGCCAATGAGGGGTCACAAATGGCTTCCCATACTCTGAACCAAGCCCCCAGAACCATGGTAGAACAGTGGAGCTGCTCTCGCCTGGTGTAAATGACATTTCATTTCAGTCTTGTTTTTTGTTTTTATATTATATTCTCATTCAAATCTTAGTGTTTTGCCAATTGCCATATTCAGGGGCCCACAGGTTATGAATGGCTGATTATAGTGTATGTAGGTTAACTATAACTGACAGCTGTACATAACAGCAGTAGTGAGGGAATCCCTGGCTGCATCAATAATGGACGTGATGCTGTTGTCAACAACACACCGTCCATTGATGTCCCCGCATCACTGTCCCTGCACAGCAGAGTCCACAAACATCTGAATAAACACCCGGACAATCTGTGTCAAGAACTGGATCAAAAAGGATACAAGGAAATGCAATAACCTTATTAATATCTGCACTTGACTGCCTATACATGGGGATGTGTATGATGCTGCGTTCACACGGGCAGATACAAGGATACAAAGATACACAGCATATTTGTCGCTCTGTCGCTTTGGTATCTGTGTTGCTCAACATGGTCGTTGACGTCATCAAGCGCTGCGTCATTGGAGCTACAGTTGTAGTTTTGTATCTTTGTATCTTTTGTAACAGCCACAAACGTCGGATGTTGCTGTATCTTTGTAGCTGCCCGTGTGAACTCAGCATCAGAGAGAAACCGTGTAGAAAACGTTTTAAAACAACCACTATACTGGGGGCTCCGGAGCCCATAACACAACCCAATAAACAAAGAGCATTCATCCAATGACAACAAAACACAACTCCTAACCCATTAAAACCTGAGGCCAATTCTAAAAATGTCTACTAAATCCTAAGAGTTTTCTGAAAAACTTATGTTGCTATAATATCAGTGGTTTTCACATTTTTCATGTCAAGGACCCCCAAAATGATATGTATTGGCCTGCGGATCCCCATCTCAAAAATATTTTGTGCCAGGGACCTCCATAATAAAAAAATTGAGTTGAAAATGTTTTCAATGTGCTTTTTGCACATATTTTCATGATTTTTCAAAAATAGCTGATCTACAAGACTTTTTTTGTGTTATCCTTTTAGCCTTAATGTCTGACTGTACTACGTGCTGTTTACATTTCTGACCAATAAAGTATTCAATCAATCAATTGTAGATCCACTATTTGGGATTTTTTAATAGCTAATTTGGAAATG
>NC_139943.1:9303713-9353691 GCF_963454915.1 Gymnoscopelus microlampas | reverse complement strand
GATGACTAAAACTGTGACTAAATATATTGACAATTTCGTCAACAAATAAAAACTAGACTAAATGTTAGGGAGAGACTAGTGGAGAAGAGATCCAGTAGAACTGAGACAAGTCAACGTGGTTGCGCCGCGGGTGTCCGACCGAAAATAGCCAAACCTAAAGTAGATCAAGCTATTTTCGGCATGCAGCTAAGTGAAAATCATTTCGATGCCATCACGGCCCGCCACAAATTCATTTTAGTTGAATAAATCAACTGTAGATAAAGACCCCCATAAAATGTACAAATGGAACCTAATGGACCTGTAAGGGATTAATTTGGTTCCATTTCCATTTGGAACCCCCTCAAGGACCCCACTTTGAGAACCACGGATCTATACTGTATGGAAGCACATTCCCACCACTGGGAAAACATAATAAAGGCCTGAATTGTAAGACCCCTCCCCCCCCACCACATTGCCTAACTCAGATTATTTTTTATTTTTTTTATGAAAAGGGAAAAATAATGTTATTTCAATTGTCAAAATAATTTATTTTTGGATAAAAAAAATCCTTGCAATAAAGGACAAAACCACTTAAGCCGTATTTAAGCCTTTTCTTTTTAAGGTTCATGAAAATGTATGGAAAGTTTAGCAAATTCCCAAAATGGGGGACCCCCAGGATGAAAGTGGTTAAGATAATGTCAGCATTGCGAGGGGGAAAAAACATCCTCACAATTCAGGACTGTTATGTTTTATTGAGTGGTGAAATTGGCCTTCCATAATGCTGACTTATACTGTCTAAATGAAGGACATCTTGCTATTTTTGAGCTAAAACCTACAATCTACGGTCTAAGAGGTAACATTTGAGTCACACTAAATGACCGACAGTCACAGTCATTTTCCTAGAACTCACTGTGGTTTTCTAAGCCTACGTGACAGCTAAGACCGAAAACACTAAGTTTAACTTTCAAGGTGTCTATCTTGTGTAGGGATGGGACGATTATTGTAATAAAAAAAAAAAACACTCATGATAATCATATCGCAGAGATTTTAATTCAAAAAGTATTAGCTAAATTAAATTAGTATTAGCTAATTGTCCTCCGTCATACACTGAGATCAATTCGCGTTTGCCGAGCTGCAGTACCACTTTAGACCTTCAAGAGTTAGTAAAACGGAGCGCACTTGGTACGCTCACTCTACACCAAATCTTTTCACCAAAAATAACAATAATATCTACAAGCTTACAGCTTGTAATATTATTGGTGAATGTTTTTTGGCGAATGTTCCCCCCAGAATAGGTATGCTGCAATTCAAGTGGTCATTGCAAAAATAAAGTTAATCACAATTATTTCAGACACAATAATGGTGTCGTGAAATTTTCATATCGACCCATCCCTAATCTTGTGTAGCCTACGGGTAGGTATACATAAGGGGAAAGTGGTGTACTACCTGCTACGAGGCTAATCCAGAACTACTACAAAACCGCTAGCTACTTCTCTGTACCTTCCCCTCTTTATAATACTCCTCGTCATCATCATCATCATCATCCTCCTCCTCCTCCTCCTCCTCACTATACTCTATAACCCTCTTAGACGGAGTGAGTGTCTGTGGAAGAGAGGTCCTGGACTCCTGAAATGAGCCGGTGGACTGCGTTAGGAGGAGATGGGTAGAGGGGAGAGAGAGAGAGGAGGGGGTTGGAAGAGGTGTTAAGTGACAGATGATTGTGTTAAGCAGAGCGGGCTGAAGAAGGCTGTGCTGTTGCACATTAAGAGGCTATAATCCGGTGCGTCAGCCCCCAGTGTGAGGTGGGGAAGGGGGGGGGGGGCTTCGGTTCAGAGCACTGCTCAATCAACCGAGAGCGAGCGAGCGAGCGAGGGAGGGCGAGATCAATGCGAACCGTGGTGTAACGATAGACAAAGAGGATGACGGCGATTAGACGGAAAATGTATAGACAAAGAGCTAGGATGGGGGGGACAGGCCGTGACATCATGTGGTGTTTGAGTAACTTCTGCACGATCGAGAGACTTCAAACACTTCAACTCTACCTATTTAGTTGGCCTGGAGTACCCCCAGGGCTCTTTACTAGGTCCGCAAGTATTTCCCTCTACACCAGCGAAAAACATGCAGACAAAACTGGCCTTTCCCCGGGGCGCCTGATGGAGGGGAAAGGAACTGGTTGGAATAACGTGTTCCGGGGAAACTCTCCCTCGTCAGGTAATAAGAAACGGCTTGCTATAGCTCCTCATGCATTGAAGGAGGCATGAGCCTCAGTTCTGGGCTCTCCCTAGGCTGGCAGAGGGAGAGTAGCGCCCAGGATTACATAGGCAATTGGCACTGGGTGAAGTTCCATTGATACAAGCGGAAGACAATCGATTGATTGATTGATCATTAAACAACAGTCAATTAAACTTTAATATAAAAAATAAACAAAGTAAGGCACTGTAATGTTAGTTATTAAAGTAGATATATTGGTAGTAGTGGAGACAAAAAAACATGTGTCTGTGTGTGTGCACACAAGCACGTGCACGCCCCAACAGGGCTGCCCCGGTGAGAAAAAGTCTGGAAACGCCACGAAACTAAGTTCAATGAACTAAGTTAATTGAGCTTAGTTTTTTTTTGCGCGCTACAGTACAGTACCTTGCCCTGCCTCTGCTGCTGCTGCATGGACGTCATGGCGTCGGGCTGGAACTCCAGCTTGTCGGTGCGACACAGCTTCCAGTAGAGGATGGAGATGATGACCACCACCACCAGCAGGGGGATGATCACGCCGATGACGATCCACACGTTGGTGTTCTCGCCGTCGTTGTGCGGCCCAGCCACTTTCTCCACAGCTACGGAGAGAGAGAGAGGGAGAAAGAAAGAGAGAGACGTTGTCACCAGCCTTGTAGAGCAGTGGTTCTCAAACTTTTTTGTGCGAAGGACCCCCAAATAGACACTTATTAGACCGCGGACCCCCATTTGAAAAGATAAGCCAGGGACCCCCATAATAGAAGATTTTTACGGCTCTCTAGCAGTGATTTCAACCATTTTAATTTCAAGGACCCCCAGTCTGACATGCATTAGGCTACGGACCCCCATTTAATGGCATGTATGTCTCTGGGACCCCAATTCATATTGTAAAATCAATGTTAATTTAACTCTGAGAGTGTACAAATGGAACCAAATGGACCCGTTAGTCCATTTGGTTCCATTTGTACACTCTCAGAGTTACAGACCCATAAGGGTCTATTTGGTCCCTGTCCATCATTTAGCTGGGGACCCCTTGGAACCCCCTCAAGTACCCCTGGGGGTCCTCGGACCCCACTTTGAGAACCAATGTTGTAGAGAAGTAGAGAAACATTTGATGAAAACACATTGTTTGTGTTGAGTTCATTGACTATAGGTCTTTTCTCCCGTACTCCCGTGAAACTGTCGTGTTTGCGCTTGTTTCAAGCACACACCCGCCTGTGACAAAAGTTGGATTATCAACGTTTTTTCTTACGCAACACCATGATTTGACACAGCTGAAGCAGCCTGGCATTTACTTGCAGAGCGAGTGTCTGTCTGTGTGTTCACATGAGAAGCAAAGTGCGAACCCGGCAATACTTAAAAGTCGTGCTTCGGCGTCAAGCCTTCCTCAGCGTTTATGGCAATGTAGACCGGCTGTGTCAATTATCAATTACCAATTAATTGACACAGCTGGTCTACACACTGAGGAAGGCTTGTCGCCGAAACGTGTCGGTGTATGCTGCCCGTGCCTTAAATTAATTAAAAGTACCAGAAGGACTTCGGAGTGCAGGCTATTATTTTCTTATTGTACATTTGTACACTCTCAGAGTTTAATCAATTTCCAGATTTGACGGTGTACCCTCTGGTAAGGCTTTCATCCTATTCACAGACTTGTTATGGTCATGGAGGACTGTGGTGCGACACATGCGACGGTAACGCTGGCTCTCTTGCCTTACTATGCTGTGTGATGTTCAGCGCAGAGCGTGTCATTAACGTTGATTAACACTCATTTCATCCTGGGATGAAAGGAGTGATAAAAGCTCTCATACCACGAAGGAACACCAGAAGCCCCCTCGAGTGCTCTCCTTAGGCTTTCATCACTCCTTTGGATATTTAATGAGGAGGACGGGCATTCAGCACAATGCGTATGAGGGAGATAATAACCTCAGATGTTACACAAACATCCTGAGCCGGCAATTAGTTAACATCCTAGTTGTTGTTTTTTTTTGGCCTTGCTAGCGGCACAGCTCCATTCAACATAACTCCAAAACTACCGGTTGGATTGCCGTGAAATGTATTGTGCGCCTGAGACAAAAGCCTCTGGTCACTATAACGCCTCCCCCATGACAGCCAGGGCGCCTGATGGAGCTGAAGGGAACTGGTTGGAATAACGTGTTCCTTCCACGTGCTACGTCCAACCAGGGAAACTCCCCCTCTGTCAGGTGACAAGAAGGTCAGTTGGCTCTCATGCATTGAAGGAGGCATGAGCTCGGCCCTGGCCTCCCTAGGCTGGTGAGGGGAGTGTAGTGCCCAGGATCACTTAGAAAATTGGCACCGGGTGAAAAATAAGGGTTACAAATTACAAATTTAAAAAAAAAAGAGATCTAGGAGATCCATTCTCTTCCTGTTAACTTATTTGGGAAAGTCTCTCGCCTCCTGTATTTTACTATGCATTTTTGACGAGACATGCTATTTTCAACGACCTATAACAAGCGAACCGGGGGTCTCGATAACATGTTTATTTTCTTTTCTTTTCACGGAAGCACAGTGAAACCCTCCGTGATTAGCAATGATCAGGGGATCGATCGTACTGGAGATAAATATTCTGTGACTACTAAAGGTAAGAAAATCAAAAAATCGTGCACTATTACGTTAGAGCCCTGTTTCTCAAAGTGGATTCCAGAGACTCTCTGGGCTCTTTTAGGAGGGTCTAAATTGACCCTTACAAGTCTGTGAGTCTGACAGTGTCCAAAATGAAACCAAATGGACCCGTTAATAATTTAAAAGTTTGAGAAGCACACTCAGTACTACTCACACTGAGCCAGGATGCCTTGGACACGATATCCCAGGACGATGGCGGCCCTCTGGACGTCCAGGGTGTTGAGCGTGTTGGCCGTTTCCACCGCCGGCAGCCTGCTGCCGCTGGGACCCTCCACAAAGTAGACCACCTCCAGAGGGTTGTCGTCCCCCGTCAGCCGGCTCGTACTCACAATCTGTGGAGTTGGGACACAATGCAGTGTTGCCAGATTTTGTGAGAGAAATAGGCAACCGGGTCTATGAAAACAAGCCCAAAAGAAGCGACTATATAGGCCACACAAACACTTTGAAGCTATGTGCATCAGCTATTTGAAAATAGCCGATCTACAAGCTCACAACGCGCCGCGATGCGACGCGTTGTGTGCTTGCAGATCGGCTATTTTCAAAGAAAATCTTGAAAAATAATGTTTTTGAATCTTTTAAGGGGGTTGCTGGCACGAACTATTTTCAGATCTGTGGCCAAATACATTTAGGGGGTTCTTGACATGAAAAAGTTCAACATTCAAGAAAAACATGCTCAAATGAGCAACTACACTTTAGAAACAAGCCCAAAAAATCCTGCTGTACCAATATTTACACGCGACTACAGGCCCCCCATTGCTTATAAGAAGCAGACTTGGCAACACTGAGTACATTGTGTGTATATACCAGTTCAGATAGGGATGTTAGCGATGGCAGATAGCCAGACAGACACCTGCACACATACCGTACATACAAAACACAAACTGCACAAGCGTGACCCTAATACATCTCTATACTGTATGTGTGCGATGTCCCTCCGGACACCCTGAGGCGCAGCGCATTCAGAAGTCTACATTACTTAATAGTTACCTCTTGTTTTTATTGTCTGTTACTGTGGTGTCTTAAGTGGTGTATTTATTTATTTATTGTCCTGAATGTACACTATGCATCATATTGACCTGAGCATGATTTACCCTTGGATAATAAAGAGCATCTAATCTAAGCTACTTTAGAGCAGTGGTTCTCAAATGGGGTCCGCAGATCCCCAAGGGGCCCTTGAAGGGGTTCCAGGGGGTCCCCTAGCAAAATAAGGAACACGAAAATAGCCCATCTACAAGCTTGCAGATCGGCTGTTTTCAAGACGGTCTGACCTTGTCACTGCCGTGTTACTGGCATTGAAGTATATCCAGTGCAGTGGATACTCTGCTCTGCCAGGTAGCAACACTGTAGCCATTGTGTCACCATGCACAGACCATGGCCGGAGACAGTTAAAAACATATCTTATATCTCATCTTCACTGTAGCGTATTGATGTTTATGTATGGTCATATCATTTCTGCTTATCTTGTTTTTCGTTTCCTTTTTCTATTCCTATGCCTGTTTTGTGTTTTTTATAATATTATTATCTCTGCTTTTTATTGAACTCTGAAAGAACTCTGAAACAGCCTCCGGGCTTCCTTCCTTTCCTGCACTTTAACTACTGATTTCTTAATTCTATGTTTGCTGTTGCGCAGAAATCTTGTATCTCCATATTACATCTTTTTATGTTTTTTTATAAATGAATGCTTATAGTTTATACTTTGTTGTATGGCAGTGTTATGCAAAAGTAACAAAAATAGCAAATCTATTTTTGAAAACACAATATAGGCCAGGTTGAGTGTGTCTGTTTTATAAATATTGAACCAAAGGTTCAATATTTCATACTTCAGCTATTTCTATAAACAATAGCGCAATGGGGACATTCTGCATAATGAGGACTGTCATGAAATATTTAGGCCAATATAGTCATTGTATGCTTTTATTCATGTAAAGAATTTGATTGCTGGCCTTTTACTTGTAACAGTTTTACTTTAACAGTATTTCTACATTTTGTCAAATCAGTACCATTGCTAGCTTCTACCTACTTCTAAGTAAAACACAGTGGTGTAAAGTAACTAAGTATATTTACTCAAGTACTGACAACTATGAGGTATTTTTACTTTACTGGAGTATTTCCAAATTTCAGTACATTTACTTCTACTCCACTACATCTCAGAGACAAATATTGTACTTTTACTCCACTACAATTATTTGAAAACTTTAGTTACTAGTTACTTAGTAGATTTAGATTATTATTACAAAACATACATTAACCACTTCAGCCCTATATACATTTTGGCCATTTGAAAATAGCCGATCTACAAGCTCACAATGCGTCGCGATGCGACTCATTGTGAGCTAGTAGATCTGTTATTTTGATATCAAAACTTTGTACCTTTACTCAAGCAAATTTTGAATTCCGGACTTTTACTTGTAACAGAGTAGTTCTACATTGCAGTATTGGTACTTTTACTTACAGTAGGTAAAAAAAAATAGAGTACTTTTTTCACCACTGGTAAAACATCTGAGTAAGCTACTTTTCCCAGCCCTGCTCTCCATCTCTCGGAGTCTCCCCCGCACTCTCTCTCTCTCTCTCTCTCTCGCTCTCTCTCTCTATCCGTCTGTGTGTGTCTCCTGGTACCTCCCCTGCCCCCCTCTCTCTTCCCCTCTCTCTGTCTACCTCTCTCTCTCTCTCTCTCTCTCTCTATGTCTACCTCTCTCTCTTTCTCTCTCTCCCCCTCCCTCTTCCTGTCTGCTTCCATCTCAACGTGTGATTACTGTCTCTATAATCACCCAGACTGCAGGAGACCATTAATAATTGAACCGGCTATTAGCAGAGCCGCGGCTCGCAGGAGCCGTGAAGTAACAGGACCAGAGAGTGAAGAAGGGAATGGGGGGGGAATGGGGGGGGGGACGTCTGAGAGGCTGGTGGTCTTTGGAGTGGCTCGTCCTGAAGCTGAATGGGATGCTGTTGCCATGGCGACCCAGCACTAGCCCCCCCCCCATGTCCTCCCCTCAGGTGCTCTGCTGAGCAGCAGTGTTGCCCCGATTTTGCGATAGAAATGAGCAACCAGGTCTATAAAAATTAAACAAGCCCAAAAGAAGCGACTATATGACTACATGAGCACTTTAACTTTATTATATACTGTAGATCGGCTATTTGAAAATAGCCGATCTACAAGCCAACCTACACGTTCACTTATAGATCTGCTATTTTTAAGACGAATCTTGAAAAAAGTGACCCATTTGAAATATTTTGGAAATAATTTAACAATCTTTTAGGGGTCCCTGGTACAATATATTTTCAGTTGGGGGTCTGCATGCTCAGGCAAATACATATTCATTTGGGAATCTTTGACATGAAAACATTTGAGAGCCACTGTTTTTTTTTGCAAATCTTTGAATATATATATTTTTAAAGCGAACATTTTTAACTCCAATCTTTGCTTCTGGGGGTCCCTAGAACAAAATATTTTACTAATGGTCGCTTTACAAAGATTCAAAGATTTGCACACATTTTTTTGATTTTTCAAAAATAGCAGATCTACAAGCTCATAGTGCGGCACTCGGTGCCGCGCTATGAGCTTGTATATCTGCTATTTTTGAATAGCCAAAGATATAAAAAAAATGTCACAGATGCGTTCCCGGTCTTAATGGGTTAAACAACATTACGAAGCAAGCCCAAATAAGCAACTACACTTTAGAAACAAGCCCGAAAAAGAAAAAAAAACGCAACCCGCAACTATACCAAATCTTTAGAAGCGACTATACAGAAAAACAAGTGGCTTATAGTAAGCAGACATGGCAACACTGCTGAGCAGGTGCGGAGGGACCTCACAAAAGGCAGAGCCTGATTAGTAAGGCCAGTGAGGCTGTTCGGTGGCTACAAGCAGCGCTAAGACCCACATAATGGGCCCTCAGTGCTTATGGAGAGCTAAACGGCAGCAGGAAACTAGAGATGGAAATGGTGCAAGGAAAGAGAAGCCTTGATCAGGTTTAAGCGAGTATAATCCGTCGAACAAAACTTGCGAGTCGACGAGAGTTGTGAAAGCAAACGTTGTGCAAGCACTGGTCACTGGTTCAAACTGTTCTATAATGTGGTTTTTACCATGACTGGCTATAGCAACTGTAGCAGCAAGGAATGCAAACACAGTAACATTCTCAGTGTTTATTTATTTTTCTTTTCATTTCTTTAAATATTTCAGAATGTGTTTTTGCACTTAATGTCTTATGCATACTGTAATAATTTATGCAAAGCACTTTCAATTGCCTTGTTGTTGAAATGTGCTATACAAATAAAACATTTTACACTTTGGGACTTAAAGCTACGATCCGGGACTTATGCGAATGAATAAAAGATTATTTCAACCCATCTGTATGATAGAGCATGTTAATACAATATACAGTAACTACTGCAGTGATTGGAGGTGGTCTCCCTATTCTTGATAAAAAAATAGAAGTCCGCACACTGTGACTTTGCAAAAGCTCCCAGTCCCAAGGCTTTATTAATGATTCTATAGATCATTGGTTCTCAAAGTGGGGTCCGGGGACCCCCAGGGGTACTTGAGGGGTTCCAGGGGGTACCCAGCAAAATGTGTAAATATAGCATCAGAATAATTAGGACCTTTTATACTTTGGCTATTCAAAAATAGCAGATATACAAGCTCATAGCGCGGCACCGAGTGCCGCGCTATGAGCTTGTATATCTGCTATTTTTGAAAAATCTTGAAAATGTGTGCAAATCTTTGAATATATATATATTTTTAAAGCGAACATTTTTAACTCAAATCTTTGCTTCTGGGGGTCCCTGGAACAAAATATTTTTAGATGGGGGTCTGCGGCCAAATACGCATCATTTTGGGGGTCCTTGGCATGAAAAAGTTTGAGAACCACTGCTATAGATTCTATAATCTATAATAAAGTCTTGACTGAGAGCTTGCCTTATATCCACTGTTGGTCCTGCACGTCCAGCGGATGTGCCAGTTACATTTTTTTCTTGAGGTCTCCCTACTCTTCCCATTGAGATATTTAGCACAACATCTATAGAGATAATAAGCACAACATCTCCCCTGGCCAAGCAGGGATTTACTCTGCTGAGCGCTATAGATGTTTGGTCTCTCATGTCATGTGGGAGACCCTGGTTTGAATCCCAGGTGTTACATTTACAGCCGTCGGGAGAGGAAACAAAACGTACGGATTGCAACTTTAAGTGAACAGTGATTGTAGGGTGTGTAGAACAGATGTGGTACTGTACCTGGACACTGTTGTTGCCCACGCTGGTGGCTCTCCTCACACGCCGGACGCTTCCCATTGCTTCACCCAGCAGCAGGGCCAGACGCCGCTCCATCTTAGCCTGGAAGGTCTGCTCACCCGCCCCCTGGTCCAGCACGCCCAGGAGCACTGCACACACACACACACACGTACACGCACGCGCGCACGCACACGCACACGCACACGCACACACACACACACACACACACACACACACACACACGCACACGCACACGCACACACACACACACACACACACACACACACACACACACAGCAAAATATACTGTAAAATTGGTATCCCGACCTGAAAGTGTATTTTCTGAGCTGGAGCTGGAGAGACATGGAGACCCCTGTTACTGAATGAATACTCCGTAGCATCAGAATATAGAGCTATTTAAAAGAGTAGTTCACCCAAACAATTACTAGCTTATTTTCTATCAATTACACACCCCATGAAGCATTGAATTCATGGAGATGTTTTTGTTTTTGTTCCATTCCTGAGCCAATAATTAATGATAATAACAAATTATTATTAAAACAAATGCACAGTTAATTCAAGTCGAATTGTTTGCTGAATTTTGTTAGCTATAGAATAATGTAAAGTATGAGAGGAATCACACACCTGTTCTGACCCAGGAGGAGCGGAGCAGCTGTGTTGTGTTCAGCTCGGGGTAATGGAACGCTGTGGGAATGAAACAGAGATGAACTTTATAGCAGTGGTTCTCAAACTTTTTCATTTCAAGGACCCCCAAATTGACACTTATTATCCCCCATTTGAAAATATATGCCAGGGACCCCCATAAGAGAAGATTTTTACGGCTCTAGCAGTGATTCTCAACCATTTTAATTTCAAGGACCCCCAGTTTGACATGCATTAGTCTATACGGACCCCCATGTAATGGCATTTATATCTCTGGGACCCCAATTCATATTGTAAAATCAATGTTAATTTAACTCTGAGAGTGTCCAAATGGAACCAAATGGACCCTAACGGGTCCATTTGGTTCCATTTGGACACTCTCAGAGTTACAGACCCATAAGGGTCCATTTGGTTCCCAATCTATCATTTAGCTGGGGACCCCCTGGAACCCCCTCAAGTACCCTTGGGGGTCCCCGGACCCCACTTTGAGAACCAATGCTTTATAGAGCCATGATGAACTTTGGTAGAAGAACCTTTGGGATTCCATTTGGTTCCATTTGCACACTCTCAAGAGTTAATTGATTTTACTGTGTATAAGACACATTATACTGTCCATCATCTTTATGTACCACACGTCTTTTGCTTCTGTGTTCTGTGAACTCGCCAAGGAACCCAGAAGTAATGATTCATTCACTCTCAAGTATGAATCATGATTGATTGAATACTTGATGGAATACTTTATTAGCAGTTTGCAAAAAAGGCACAGGAAAGTACAGTTCAATACAAGGTCTGTTAACTTTTTGCCCACAGCCAGCAATTTTCGTTTTTTTTTTTCCTTTCAGCTGGTCACAGAAAATGTTTATTCATTATGATCGATTGTCCGATCGTTTATAAACACACACGCTATGTGTGTGCCTCGCCCAGAGAAAAAAAATTACAACCGCGATGGCCCCCTTGCCTTCTATGTGAATATACCATTTCTCGCCAAAAACTGCACGATTTTCTTACTTTTTCAACTGGCCACAGAAAATGTATATCCCTTTGTCCGACTGTTTGTAAATACAAACGCTATGTGTGTGCGTCACCCAGATAATCAGAATATCAGAATCAGAATAATCCAACCGGGACATTCTCCTGCAGCAGCAGGTTGAAAATAGGATGTCTCACGAAACACAGGGGAAAAAAAGTCAACTCGAGATAGAACCGTTCTAATGAAAAAGTTAAACAGGAAGTGGACGGAGGCGGAAATCTTCGGATGACGTTATTTCCGGATTCGGGTGAGTGGAAAGTGAACCTGATCAATCGGGTGACAGAGAACAGCGCAATCTTTTATAAAACGATTAAAAAAACAATAAGTCGTCATAAGCCATCCTTGGCAGTGAGGGCGTTTGGACGAATACTCGTCATAAGTCGTTCGTGACAGTAAGAGAGTTAAGAGAATTTTAAACCCAAGAAAGCCTATGGCTTGTTTTCATTGGGGTCATTTGTACTCAATTCATCAAAACATTAATGACAGACAAATATACACTACTATGCAAAACATCATATAAACAGTTTGAAAATAAAAACAAAAAATATGTACAGTAAACAGTTCGAGGGGGAGATAGGCTTTGACTTTTTCATGTCTCAGCATAGCTCCGTTCGGAACCTCACTCTCCGCTATTAGCTCAGCCTAACTGGGCCCAGTAGTGAGCTTCATCTAACTGGACCAAGTAGGGCCCAGTTAGGGTTCCGGATGTGCTAATGTCACACTATGTGGGGGTCTGTGGCCACATACATAATCAATGTGGGGGTCCTTGACATGGAAATGTTGGAGAACCACTGTTATACTAGTATGTGATCATGAGGGTCTTACGTTCAGCGATCTGCAGCACAGGGAAGCCCATGTAGTAGCTGAACTCCACCATGGTGAGCTTCATCAGGAGGCCGCTGACCTCCGACCCCATCAGGAAGCCCCTGGCGGCGCGCACGGCGAAGATGACGTCCACCGGCTCCCTGGGCAGCAGACGCTGCTGCAGCCGCTTAGGCACCTCCATGGTGATGTTCACAGTCTGGACCACAGCGGGAGAAAGAAACAAGAAGAAACACGTCAGTGTGAGCTGTGAACCCAGCATCCATATTCTGAGGGGGAACATAAGTAAAACATAGCAGATCTACAAGCTCACAATGGGTCGCATTGCAACGTATTGTGAGCTTGTAGATCGGCTATTTCTGCCACATAGATTTGATGTACAGTAAGTACACAGGAAAAAAAGCGCTTGAGGTTCAGAGCCAACTCAGGTTTACTAAGTCTAGAGGGTCTAAGTGGTCAACCTGGCTTCGCTACAATTTAAAAAAATGTCCGCTGTTTTTTCCGGGAGGGGGATGATGGAGAGTTGGTAACCAAATGGACCCTTATTAGATCTTTAACTCTTGAGAGTGTAAAATGAAACCCTAACGGGTCCATTTGGTTTCATTTTACATTCTCAAGAGTTAAAGGTAGGGTAAGTGATTTGCTTTGGTTAAAATAAGTGTTAAATAGCTCTATATTCTGATAGTACTCATTGCTATAGAGTGTTTGTTCAGTATTATGAGTCTCATTGTCTCTCCACCTCTTTATAAAACAGAAAATACATTTTCGTTTCAGTTTAATTTATCCAATATATATATATTTAATTTTATCCAACCAGGACAGAGAACTCAATCAGGATACAGATTAAACAAGTGAAATTGGAAGTGATGACACTAAGAAATGAGCAGACAAATTTGGAACTGGAACACTATACAAATTAAGCTTAAAAATGGGTACTTTCTCCTGATTGGCTGAGATTGTATTTTCTGTTTATTAAAGAGCTGGAGAGACAGGGAGACTCCTGTTACTGAAAAAACACTCTATAGCAATGATTACTATCAGAATATAGTATTTTAACCTTTTAACAACATACTTTTTGTTTTAACCAAAAAATATCACTTACCCTACCTTTAAATTATTGTTAAACATCTGCATTACTTAATTAAAGAATTGTTATTTTGATCAACGTTTTCCTGTTATCTTTCCTATGGTACCACAGCAATACAGCATGGAATTCTCATCTCATCAAATGGTGGTCTGTGGCTCAAATGCAGAATAAATAATGGGCCTTGATATGAAATGAGTTGAAAACATTTCAGAACATACAGCACATGTTAAGCCTCCCCCCTCTACATATTGTGGTTGAAGTTTGTTTCTGGTAAAGCACAGCTGGCCCTGAGGAACAAAAGAACAGTTCTGAACTCAACCAGAATTCTGAACTGCAAAGATCTTCAAAGGTTTGAAAGTAGGACAGAACAGTGGACAGTCTGCCTTAGGGAACAACAACGCTGGTTATTCTTAAAAAAGACAACAACCATAATTTCCCGTACAGTAGTAAATGTTTGATGTAATCCTTTCATTTAGCGCAACTAAGAGGATCATTACGCTACGAGCATTAATGTAACCAGCAGATTATCTGAGACTACTCTAGGCCAACACACAAAAAGACGGCTTTATAACAACAAAGAACGTGAACCACTTAGCCAAAATAAGCACTTTGTGAAGAAGCAGTAAGCTTATTTAATACTTCACAACCACCGGGACGGAGCAGGAGTCTCAATCAGTGAGAGAAAGCTGGTCATTTGGCTCTCCTTGAATAACCAGTGGTGGAAGAAGTACTTTTTACTGAAGTAAATGTATCAGTTGGAAAAAGCACAATGGAAAAAAATACTCTGTTACAAGAAACACATTTTTACTTGAGTGAAAGTTTTCAACATTGGTCAAAATCTTAAAAAAACAAAAAAACAAATCGCAGATCTACAAGCTCACAACGTGTCGTGATGCGATGGTTTTAATGTATGTTTTGTCATAATAAATCTAAATCTGCAAAGTAACTAGTGACTAAAGTTCTCAAACAATTGCAGCAGAGTTAAAAGGTACAATATGCCTCTGGAGATGCAGTGCAGTAGAAGCTAGCCTGGTAAACCCTCCCTCCGGAAAATCTCATTTCCATTTGATTTCAGGAAGGAGTCTGGCCTGAAGGCTTGTATGGGCGTTTCTAGCGCATTACCAAAAAACGAGCCTATCAGCGGCGTCGCTCATCGTTCTGTGATTGACAGCGAGAGTTGGCCAATCAGGTGGCGAGTTCGAGTGAGCCCGAATGGCACCGAGTGCAGCCTTAATGCAGCCGACAAAACACGAACGGCAGCCATCTTTTCTGTGCGCTATTTTCTCCGCTGTTTTAAAACTTCAAAAAGCTCTCAAACTTCTATTTTGAGGCACGGAATTTACTTATAAGATATCGTTTGGATAGAATTTAGTTGTTTAACTTCATATATGTGGTCAATTAATCATGACAGAGCCTATTTAAAAATACAAATTTAGAGAACCGGCAGGGGCGTGCAGTGACACGCATGTATCCCAATAAGGCAACCTATTTTGGGCATGGCCGTCTCAAAAGTCCCGTTGCGTCACATTAGTCTGGAAGTGGTAAAAATGCACTGGCTGAAGTGGGACACTGCTGATTGGCTGAAGGGGTTGTCAGTCAACGGTATTACTCCCGCCCAACTCCAGCCCACAGCCAAAAATGCAGAATGGGCGATAATGCCAGACTCACTACTGAAATAAATTACAAATGAGATTTCCGGAGGGAGGGTTTACCAGGCTAAGTAGAAGCATAAAGTATTGAAAAATGGAAATACCGTATACTCAAGCAAAGTAAAAAAGAAAAAGAAAAGCACCTCAAAATTGTACTTAAGTATACGGTACTTAAATGTACTTAGTTACTTCCCCCACCACTGTGAACAACCACTGGTTTTAATAACCTGCTCTCTCCAGAGCCCCACCCCCCCCCCCCCCCAGGCCATCATTGAACCCTTTCTTTCTTTGCAGCACCATGGCAGGGCCTCAGCTACCTCTCCTTAATCCATTAAGACTGGGAATGCATCTGTGTCATTTTTTGATTTCTTCGGCTATTCAAAAAAATAGCAGATCTACAAGCTCATAGCGCGGCACCGAGTGCCGCGCTACGAGCTTGTAGATCTGCTTTTTAATTTTTTTTTATCGTGAAATCTTTGCTTCTGGGGGGGTCCCTGGTACTAAATATTTTCAGATGGGGGGGATCCGCGGCCAAATACGTATCATTTTGGGGGTGTCCTTGACATGAAAAAGTTTGAGGACCACTGACATATTCACCTGTTTCCTAGGCTGTGTGTTTTCTCCTTCCTGTCGATTTGATCCAATGAAATCCAATGAAACTGGTCAGATGACCAATGATATCCAATGAAATCGACAGGAAGTGGAAAACACACAGGCTAGGAAACAGGTGAATAGAAACACAAGTTTTTTCTGATTTTTTCGGTTAGGATTTAGACAAAGACATTTGTAGAATCCCCAGAAGCAAAGATTTTACAAATGTTCGCTTTAAAACTATATATATATATACATATTCAAAGATTTGCACACATTTAAAAAAAATAAATAGCAGATCTACAAGCTCATAGCGCGGCAAAAAATGACACAGATGCTTTCCCGGTCTCAAAGGGTTAAGTCCCAAAGCCTCAACAACCGTAATTAAATAAAAAGTGCTACTGCTGGCTTGAGCTCGAGTTTGCCTCAATCCAATCAGAGAGGCCCGCCTACGCTATAGCTGCAGCGGTCACGCTGCTTCCACTGCTGCAATGATGACTGGAGGGGGCTCTCTCTCTTTTCATCCATTTAAGAGTCCTCTGAGGTCAAATGAACACTGAGGATTTTAGCTGTGTGTAAGCAGGGGGCACAGAAGGACATCAAACACACACACACTGCATTGCACGCCACTTCCACATGAAATGACTTTCAAGTATAGTAGAGACTTTTTTCTCTCTGGGAAAAATCAACTAGTCACCCCCCATTTCTAGATTGTGCTTCTTTTAAAGGAGTAGTTCACCCAAAAAAAAACTACTTATTTTCTATCAATTACACACCCCATGGAGACTTGAATTCATGGATTTGTTTTCGTTTTTGTCACATTCCTTAGCTAATAATTTGATGATCGGCAGAGACATGCATGAAAATAGAAGATCTCCACAAGGTTGTTGATCTGCTATTTCCAGGTGCATGACACTGGCGCGCAATTAAGTATTATTATGAGTCTTTAAATCCCATCCCCCGCCAACTTACATGCACGGTGAAGTTTGTGGACTCCTGCGCGCGGCGGCGCACTTCGGCGAAAGCCATGGTGAGGCCTCTCTCGATGCGCTCGCTGAAGTTGCAGACGCGCACGTCTATGTGGGCGGGCACGAACTGCAGCACTGCAAACCATTTACAATTTAAAGGCATTTAGCAGACACTCTTAATCCAAAGTGATTTACAGTAAGCAAGGTAAACACGAGGTAATACATCAGACGCACGGAGACAGTGTAGTGCCTCAGTAATCTATAGGATCATAGGTAAACCAAGAACCCATCATCAGTCTAAACATGGTGTAGCCCTGATGGGAAACCCCTAGGTCTAAAGTCCTGTTAAAGGTAGGGTAAGTGATTTTCTTTGGTTAAAATAAGTGTTAAATAGCTCTATATTCTGATAGTACTCATTTCTATAGAGTGTTTGTTCAGTAAAAGGAGTCTCCATGTCTCTCCAGCTCTTTATAAAACAGAAAATGCATTTTCGTTTCAGTTTCAGTTTAATTTCCAATTTTATCCAATCAGGATAGAGAACTCAATCAGGATATAGATTAAACAAGTGAAATTGGAAGTGATGACACTAAGAAATGAGCAGACAAAATTGGAACTGGAACACTATGAAAATGAAGCTTAAAAATGGGTACTTTATCCTGATTGGCTGAGATTTTGACACCTACAGTACCAGAAAATGTATTTTCTGTTTATTAAAGAGCTGGAGAGACGGGGAGACTTCTGTTACTGAACAAACACTCTATAGCAATGATTACTATCAGAATATAGTGCTTTAACCTTTTAACAAAAAACGCTTTGTTTTAACCCAAAAATATCACTTACCCTACCTTTAATTTGCTTAAATTAAGCAGTTAAATGGAAATCATTTAATAGCTAAAGTAAAACATTAAACGTGTCTAATTCATTAAAAAAAGCGTTTATAATTTAGTAGTTAATAATCTAAGCCTACAGCAAAACTTTAAAAGGTTGGTTTAATTCATATTAAAAGTAAATACTGCAGTAAAGTAAAATAATTCCTCAAAAGTGTACTTATTTAAGTACAGTACTTGAGTAAATATACTTAGTTACTTTACACCACGCTGGTTATATACCTGTATGGACTTGGTACTTATGGTCCGGTACGGTCCAGCTGGGGGAGACAGACAGGAAGCGGCGCCCAGACCTTCGCAGGGCGTTGATGACGGATATGGCCGTGTAGACCACGGGACCAGAGACCGCCCGGAACACGAACCTAGGAGGAGGGTCCACCACCTTCAAAGAGACACATCATCACAGAACATGTCACATAACGTGTCACACAAAAACTAGGCCTGCAGCTATCTTATTACTTTCTCAGCTATTAATTCAATAAATTACTTTTTTTGATTAATTGAATAATTGAGAAGCACATTCATTTTTTTCATAATTGTTTTATTTTTAAACGAATCAGCGTCTAATTATTATTTTTTCAATAATTGAATAAAACTATTAGGCTTATGAAACACTTCAGCTGTATTTAACTCATTCAGTGCCCAGCTATTTATGGAATTTTGGCTCTGAGTGCCACAGCCAAAATTCATTGTAAAAAAAAAGTGCTTAGGAGCCGAGATACAGCCTTTTTCAGTAAGAAGTTAAACAAAGAGTGACTGGAGCAGCAAATCTTCAAATCATCAAATAATCTTGGGTTTTGAACATTTAAAAAAAAAAAAAAAAAGAAGAAAGATTTGTATTTTTTATTTAACCTTTATTTAACCAGCAAAATCACATTGAGACCATTGTCTCTTTTACAAGTGTGCACTGGCCCCAAAAAAAAATAGTTTTTTTTTTTTTCATTGGACGTTTAGACGTCCAGTGGCACTCGGGGCTTATATTAGCGGACGTTTTAGACGTCCAGTGGCACTGAATGAGTTAACATGTCCATGTACAACAGTGTCACACAAAACATAGCAAAAACAGCCGATTGTGAGCTTATGGATCTGCTGTTTTCGCACATTTTTTTTTACATTTTGGGAAAAAAACCCAAAGTGAATCCCGCCCCCCAAAAAAATCAACAATAATGTTTTTAAATAATTGATAAGAAATGTATTGATTAACTGTTGAACCCTTATAGCCACAACACATGTCACAATAACGCCCTCATGATGTCACATACTGTACAGGAGGACATTGTAAACAGTTTATGGTCAGTGTTTGAAGGGTCACAGTTGTGTTTCTCATGGGTCAAGGAGGCTCGATGTAAATACTGCTGTGGTCTGTTTATCACAGGACCTTAAAGATAAAGACACTCAGGAAGTACAGTAAGCTGTGTACACACACACACACACACACACACACACACACACACACACACACACACACACACACACACACACACACACACACACACACACACACACACACACACACACACACACACACACACACACACACACACACACACACACACACACACACACACACACACACACACACTAAACTCAATAATATTGCTCTCTCTTACTTTAACCACTTAAACCCTGTATATACTTAAACGACCGGGTTCCCTCAGGGCAGGGTCTATACTTGGGCCACAATTGAGTAATAGTAAAAGTACAGAAAATTGGAAAGACACCAGTAAAGTAAAAGTACCTCAAAACTGTACTTAAGTGCCGTACTTGAGTACAAGTACTTAGTTACTTAACAGTAACAGTTTTGGGCATACATACAAGGTTTCCACCTGACACACAGGATATATGCACTTACTACTGTCTACAGCCATTAATTACAGTAGTAGACAGTAGCAGAGGATCCTTTTGCAACGGCTGCTCAACTGTTTTCTTTCTTCTAATGAAATGCAAACAGCCGACTAAGCCTTACTGCTATCTACTGCACTGACTCTCTGGTTTAATTATTGTAACAAACTGTCAAGCGCTTCAAAGCTCTCCACAGGCTACAGACGCATTTCTATCACATTCTCTCTTTATCTACTCTCTCTCTCTCTGGAGACATGACTGACTGACTGTTGGCACGCACAATTTTCAAGCACTTCCGTCCAACAGTCCTTTTTTTACTGTATCAGAAGCGTTGAAAATTTGTCGAAAATGAAGCGGATGTTGCTTAAAACCATTCAATCCTGGAACACATCTACAAACACTTATGTTGCTATAATATCAGTGGTTCTCAAACTTTTTCATGTCAAGGACCCCCAAAATTATATGTATCTGGCCACCGACCCCCATCTCAAAATATTCAGTTCCAGGGACCCCCAGAAGCAAAGACTTGAGTTACAAATGTTCGCTTTATAATATACTAGAGGACCTCTACAAATTTTCACGATCAAAAGTAAATAAATAGCAGATCTACAAGCTCATAGCACGGCACTCGGTGCCGTGCTATGAGCTTGTATATCTGCTATTTTTGAATAGTACCCAGGGGGCAAAGGGGGGCATGCTGCATTTGCTCTGCTATAAAAGGTTGGCCACCAGAAATAATATCTATGACCCCGTAGGATCACAATCTATATGGACAACCCGGTCAATTTTTTGCTGGAAATCCAATATGGCCGCCTCAATATTGGCCCCTATCAGTACCCAGGGGCAAAAGGGGATATGCTGCATTTGCCCTGCCATAAAAGGTTGGCCACCAGAAATAATATCTATGACCCAGTAGGATCACAACCTATATGGACAACCCGGTCAACTTGCTGCTGGAAATCCAATATGGCCGCCTCAATATTGGCCCCTATCAAAAAATAGCTTTGGCAATAACTTTTGAAACAGATGGGCTAGAAATAAAAACTTGGTGTCTATTTCATGGTTTCAGAGCATGAGAAACTCAATGGAATACTTATCTTTATGATTGGGTGTGTCTGGCCCTTTAATTTGCATATTTCCAAGATGGATGCCACGCAAACAATGAGTTTTACTATGACTTTTACAGTGACAGCTTACTGTTATGGCAAAAAGTCTGCTTTTTAAGCAATATGAACACATTTGGTCAGTTTGAGCTTTCATTTCTATTTTGTCAATATGGCTGCAGTCATAAATAATGTATGGTATTACATTTTCCCCCAGATTTATTGATTTATAGATCTATAGTTGTGGGGATGATTGCAGAGAAAAATCGGAGAAAAAGCCCACAATGTATCTTATGTATCATTTTAATAAACTAAATACAATATAAACACACACATGCACACTCCAAGACTTGCCAAAAACTTCAACTTTAGGGCTATACAAATTAACATAGTGGTATGCATTCAAGTAACATAACAAAATATAGACTACTTAGTGACAAATAGAGTAAAGGCGGAGTTGAGGTTGCCTACAAAAGGTTCATTTTGACCTCTATGGTGCTGTCTTGCCTGCTTCTAAAGCCAATGATACTATGGTACAATGCTATTCACTGTCACTGTTGTCATGTGTTGCACTGATCCTGCTGCATCGTGTCTCCAGTACCTGGCAACGGCATCCTAAGTAGCATGGAATTGCCTTCTTTGCACAGGAACAGAGGCATGATATTGCCTTGTTCATTGACAAAGGCAAGGCTGGCTCGGTAGATGCAAGAGGGACTGCATTGCTAGCACTGAGAGACCATCCATACTCTGTGAAAGAAGGAATATCCGGATTGGCGATATGTGCACATTTATCTATTATGGTTGCTAGAGCAGCTCTTCTCAGGTGCAGGTCAAAGGCATTCTCTGTCGGGGGCAGCAGCTTTAAGAGGGTTGATCTATTATTGAGGAAGCTTAGAGTACACTCTAAGCTTACTCAGGTCAAAATCCTCCGGGTGGTCCGCTTTGGATGTATATACAGTACAGCAATTGTGAGGTCTCGTGCCTGATTGATGACGTCATATGAGAGGGAATCAGAAGAGTTTTCACCAAACTCCTCAAGTGCAGGGAGATCCAGACGCATGCTGGCCTTGAACCATGCCTTCTTCCTAGTGAAAAAGGGATAGCTGGTGGTATCTCTGCCACTTAAACTATGGATAAAGGGCAGGGCACGACACTGTGCAAGCCCCAGTGCTGATACCATTTGATGAATAGGAAGGTATGAATTTTGCTCTGTTCTCACCCACAGCTCTGGAAGGCATCTGAGATGGGTTGCTGCATAGTAAAGGCACATGATGATGATGTCTGTGTCATTGGCATGGATGACAACTCTGTCAACTTTGTCATTCTGGACACTGTACATGGTGTGGAGTATTATTCTTGTATCAGCTTCCTGTTGTGTGGATTCTAGTGCAGGGACATCTTCAATAGACCCCTCCTTGATCACCACACTCCTTGTCTCTTCTTTAAACCACCCACGTAAAGATGTGTTGGACCAAGGGCCGACTTAAGTTTCTCATTTTCACACCATTCGTCACAGAGGAAACTCAATAGGTTTGCCTTGTTAGCTGACACAGCAAAAAACTCCTGAGGATCTGGAGCTGTGTAACGCATACTGACTTCATATTCTTTGGTAGGTTTTGGTCGAGCATATCTGTGTTCTTGCTCAGCTGTCTTAAGACTAGGTCCACTGTACCGGTCACAACAGAAGTGAATGATCTCTGTGCCAGCAGGCACATCATTCAACAGCAGACGTTGGTATCGTTCAGCGATTGTTCCAAATGCTTCACCTTTCAGGAACGACCAATGGCGTATGGCATACATGGCTTCAATAACTACTGCTGTTTTTCTGTCTTCTGTAGGCAGGTCAGGGATGCATGCAACTTTGGTCTCCTCTTTCAGGACCTTCACAAGGCTTGCCTTGGTACCTGTTCTCATCCTGCCATCTTCCTGGAAGAGGGAAGGGGGGAAGCCACTGCACTCGTGGTTGCCTATAAAGTCAACAAGGTTGAGTTCTCCACCACTGGCTATGATTTGGGTCATGCGCAGGAGGGCAGTAATTTCATTGCTCTTGCCAGGTGCTGAGGTTTTCCCCTTAGACTTTTTAGATTTTGTGTTTTGAGTGTGGGAAGTGTTAAGCTTCATTATGCTTGTCTTCTTCTGTTCACTGGACAATGACTCACACAGTGCCTTCAGACCCAGTTCTTTCACACTCATCAAGTGGTCCTTGACTGTGGAATCAGCACACTGTCCTGTAGATGTGTTGATCGTGGATGATGTGCTCACTGTAAATGGGTTAGTCTCCACTGCTGCCATGACCTTGACTACCATTTCTGCATCCCGGATTACACGACTCTGACCAGACTCACGGTGTGGGTTGGAGGAGTGGAGGTGGAGCATAGACTTGAGCTCTGCAGAGACATCTGCAGTGAGTGGTTTTGTGTAGACCCATTTTGTCCTGGCAGCAGGGCTGAGTGTAATGCCATCCAGACTGCTTGCTTCCTTGGCATCGGCATTATAGGTCTGCTCCAGTAGCATGTCAAGAGAAACACTGTTGTGGCTGCCATCTGCTCGTCTGCCAACAAATACACCTGCCATCAGTGCTTCATGTACCTCTGAAGCTGTTTCTGGTAGTTTCTTCATCTCAGCCAAATACAGAGGTAAAGATTGCTGCCCGTACTTGTAGTGGCCTGCTGCAGTGAGGTAGGGTAGCATTCTTGCTGATTCACAGAGATGTCCTGTCCAGTCACCTTCCCGATCGTAGTAGATAAACCTTTGGAGAATATCTGACATCTCCAGGAAGGTTTCCCAGAGGACTGCAGTTGGTTGCCCATTCAATGATTCCTGAAAAAGCAGCAGCTGCTCTCTTAGGACTGCCATCTCTAGACTGCCATCTCTGTTGCCATAACAGTCAGCTGTCACTGTAAAAGTCATAGTAAAGCTCATTTTCGCGTGGCGTCCATTTTGGAAATATGCAAATTAAAGGGCCAGACACACCCAATCATAAAGATAAGTATTCCATTGAGTTTCTCATGCTCTGAAACCATGAAATAGACACCAAGTTTTTATTTCTAGCCCATCTGGTTCAAAAGTTATTGCCAAAGCTATTTTCTGATAGGGGCCAATATTGAGGCGGCCATATTGGATTTCCAGCAGCAAGTTGACCGGGTTGTCCATATAGGTTGTCATCCTACTGGGTCATAGATATTATTTCTGGTGGCCAACCTTTTATGGCAGGGCAAATGCAGCATACCCCCCTTTGCCCCTGGGTACTGATAGGGGCCAATATTGAGGCGGCCATATTGGATTTCCAGCAAAAAATTGACCGGGTTGTCCATATAGGTTGTGATCCTACGGGGTCATAGATATTATTTCTGGTGGCCAACCTTTTATAGCAGAGCAAATGCAGCTTTCCAAAAAAAAGGGGGTTTTGCCCCCTGGGTATAGCCAAATAAATCTAAAAATTACACACAGATGCTTAATGGGTTAAATGTATTATTTATGGCCCGCCAGTATAGTCATGTGAAAATCATACACAGAGGTTTCTGAGTGTTTTAAAATGAACCTGGGCAGATTTCTCAGTAGAATTTGTAGGATTCCTAAAATAGTCGTAATGCGTTGTATTTGTATGTTTGCCCCACCCCGCCCCTCTTCCTGTTGTGTTTGTTTTAAATAGTTTAACGTGTTTTAACTATTTATGTTGGTCTTGTTCTTGTGTTTGCACTGTTGTTCTGTCTTCGGTCGGGCGTTAAGTGTTTTTCTTTGAGTGGACCACAATGGGAACAAGCTTCTAGCTTTTTCATGATTTGATCCACTTTGGCGTTTTTTTCATTGCTGTTTGTCATTTACTGAGGCCAATAACATTATTCTATTCTACTTCTTGACTTTGTTATGGTCCAAAAGGTACAGTAGATGCAAGTTGTTTTTACAGTTTGGACACTCCTGGCTTAAACAAAGGCCCAGACACACTGAAAGCATCAGACAACTTGCATCATTAAACACAGCCGTTGTTTACAGCAGCTGGAAGCTGGAAGCACACACACACACACACACACACACACACACACACACACACACACACACACACACACACACACACACACACACACACACACACACACACACACACACACACACACACACACACACACACACACACACACACACACACACCGTGGAGGCATCAGAACCTGTTGACGTGTCTTTCTATTTTGGAGGGTTGGAGAACAGACCATTCCAAACGTTGGAGCAATGCAGAAAAGGTAACCTATTTATTTATTTCAAACTTTTTGCTGCAGTGTACAGGTGCATGTCAAAAATGTTGAATAATATTGCGGAGAAGTTCATGTGCGCGTGTAGGGAATGTGACACAAATTAATCCAAGAAATTCAAAAAATGTATATTATAATTGTGAATATTGCGATTTAAGGGATTGATTCGTTAAAGGTAGACTTTTGAGATATTTTGAGATACCGGTTTTCGATTTTCATGAGCTGTATGTATGCCGTAATAATAACTCTATATATAATATATGAACAGTTCACTTTTTGAATTACATTAAAGAACAAATAAACTTTTCCACAATATTCTAATGATTTGACATACAGTACACCTGTATGTTATTTTTCACTTGTATGGCCGTTCTAGAGTTCTAAGTTCGGACTGTTCCTAAATTAAATGAAAGAACAAGCGGACCTGATGCACGTCTTTCAGTGTGTCAGGGCCTGAAGTCCCACTGGGAAACTAAATTAGTCAAAGCCTATCTTGCTTGCTGCTTGGCGGAAATGGAAATTCAAAAAGATATTTGAAAGATATTTTGAAATGCATTTTTGTGAATGGTTAAAGGTAGGGTAAGTGATTTTCTTTGGTTAAAATAAGTGTTAAAAAGCTCTATATTCTGATAGTACTCATTGCTATAGAGTGTTTGTTCAGTATTAGGAGTCTCCTTGTCTCTCCAGCTCTTTATAAAACAGAAAATGCATTTTCATTTCAGTTTCAGTTTCATTTCCAATTTTATCCAATCAGGATATAGATTAAACAAGTGAAATTGGAAGTGATGACACTAAGAAATGAGCAGGCAAAATTGGAACAGGAACACTATAAAAATGAAGCTTAAAAATGGGTACTTTCTCCTGATTGGCTGAGATTTTGACACCTACCGGAAAATGTATTTTCTGTTTATTAAAGAGCTGGAGAGACGGGGAGACTCCTGTTACTGAACAAACACTCTATAGCAATGATTACTATCCGAATATAGTGCTTTAACCTTTTAACAAAATACTTTTTGTTTTAACCCAAAAATATCACTTACCCTACCTTTAAGGACAAACAAATGACATCATCTGGTCACAACTACTGCGAGGCAGAGTTACAGACTCTGTAGCTTTTGAAAATTGTGGAGGAGTTGTCTGGCATGAGAGACTATTCTATATCTGTCCGTTCAAAGACTAGCACACCATCCTGTATGAAATACACAATGTACCTAGTGGTATGACAGTGTGATGTTTGTTACCTGCAGTTCCACTGATTTGTTGAATTCCACCTTCAGGATGTCTTTGATTTGAGACTTGGCATATCCAACAGTGGCGCCAGAAGGGAAGCCTGAGGACGGCAACATTAAGATCTTGATCATCAAACAACATTGCAACAGTCGTAACGCTAAGTTTTTTTAAAAAAGTCTTAATTTGGGTTAACCCATTAAGACCAGGAACGCATCTGTGTCATTTTAGGAATTCTTTGGGCTATTCAAATATAGCAGATATACAAGCTCATAGCGCAGACGAGTGCCGCACTATGAGCTTGTAGATCTGCTATTTTTTAAAACCTTGAAAATGTGTGCAAATCTTTGAATATATACATTTTTAAAGGGAACATTTGTAACTCAAATCTTTGCTTCTGGGGGTCCCTGGCATGAAATATTTTGAGATAAAATAGAAAAAGTTTAAGAACCACTGATAGAAACATGCGTTTTTCAAAAAACTGTAGGATTTAGAAGACATTTGTAAAATACCCAGAAGCAAAGATTTGAGTTACACATGTTTGCTTTAAAAATATATATATATTAAAAGATTTGCACAAACTTTCACAAAAAAAAGAAGCAGATCTACAAGCTTGTGAGCTTGTATATGTGCTATTTTTGAATTGCCAAAGAAATCACAGATTCTTTCCCGGTCTAAATGGGTTAAGTTTGCATCAAGCAGTCAAGAACATCAACGCAAAACAACATTTTTTTAAATCTCCAACTTACCGACTTTGACCAAATAAGTAGGCTTGTCGACGTTGCAGAGGTACTGCCTCGATGTTGGTACATTCGTTGGGCTCCTGGTGGCAGTGGTAAGACTAGTAGTAGTAGCAGTAGTAGTCGTTTTTGTTCGATTAGTTGTAGTAGCAGTGGTTATGGCAGAGGTAGCGTTAGCCACAGGGCTGGATGTTCTCACAATAGTCGTGGGTGCTGGGCGGTCTGTCGCGCCCTGGTCTCCCACCATGATCGGGGGCACCGAAGTGGCGTTAGTCGTAGGTTCATCCGAAACGGCCGTGGCATTACTAGCGGTGCTAGCGGTTACGTTGGACGCCGGCTGGGTGGGTGCAGGGGAGAAGGTGGCGAAGGTAGTGGTCCAGACAGGGGTGACATGAGCGCTGCTTATCAGCACAGACTCCGTGGTAAACCAACTGATATCTGCCGGAAGAGACGAGGAGGAAGTGACATCGTCAGGCTGCACTGGGGGGGTGGTAACACTGGGCGGGACGGACGCCCAGTTCCAGTTTACGGAAGTGGCGCCCGGTTCAGCGGTCGGGGTAGGAGTGGAGCTTTCGGCGGGGAGGGACGCCGTACCGTCCAAGTAGGACGAAAGGTCCACGTAGAGGGTGGGCACCACCGAGGACTCCACGACCGGCTCCGAGACGTTGACCGGCTGAGGAGGAGTCACGGCCGTGGTGTTGACCACCGGAGTCGTTTCGTTGACGGGTTCGAAGCCCGAGAGGTCCGTCGAGGCTCCGTCCTCAACGATCCACGTGGCGTTGTCCGAGGGCCGGCGATCGAAGGTGACCGTCGGCATGTGGCTCGGGTGCACGGTGAAGACGCTGGTGGCCATGATGTGGGTGGTGCTGACGAACCCCCCGGGGGAGAAATGTCTGGTGGTGGTGGTGGTGACGTTGCCTCGCTGTTCGGCTCCGGGAGCCGAGCTGGCGTTCTCCTTGGTCAGCTGAGTGGTGTAGTACTCCACGCTGTTCATGTCGGGCAGGAGGACGTCCGTGGGTTCCACGGTGACGAGCGCGTCCGACCAGTCCACGTCCGGGGACTCGCTGTGGACCGTCGTGGCCGTGGGTTCCAGCGCCGCCGGGAAAACGGAAGAAGAGGAGAAAAACGAGAACGGCTGGACGGTCGTGGGAGGAAAAGAACTCGAGGAAACCCGCGAAACGTGATGGAGGTGCATGGAGGAGAGGGACAGCCCCACCCGGGAGGGGAAGGCCGTGTCGTAGGTCTCCGCGTTGGAGTCCTGGTCCAGGTCGTACATGTCGGTCGGCAGGTTGGTGACCAGGGAGTAGTCGTCTCCCTCGGGGCCCAGGAACGACATGGTCTCCATGTAGTCGCCGGACCCCCAGTCCACGTCCATGGTGTTGGTGGGGAAGAAGTCCTCCGGGAGGGCCTGGGTGGGCTCGGACGACGCCGACGTGGGTTGGGGGCTCACGACGAAAGGCGAGTTGAGGAGAAGGGAGTGGACCCCCGGGCGGCCCCTGGGGTCGTCCTGCTGCATGATGGTGGGGGCTCTGCTGGGGCTCAGCTCGCCGACATCCAGGGCTTTACTCGAGGCTCCGACAGCAGGTGGTCTCTCGAACGAGAAATAGTCTAAACTGTGAGACGCATCCGGGTGAAACTCCGGGGTATCTACTGACGCTTTCGGGGGCTCGAAAGGGGGGCGATTATCAGGAAGTGAGGTCACGGTTTCCAGCGACTGCTCCGTTTCCATTTGGTTGTTGTCGGGGGCTACCGGAAGCTCACTGGGGGGGTCTCTGCGGTCAGAGGTGAGGATGACAAACTGTGGGGTTGTTGGTCTCGTGAGGGTGGATGGGTTTAACTGTGCCGTGGTGGACGCGTTTGAGCGAGGCTGCTGCTGCTGCTCAGACACATTGAGAGGGCTGTGAGAGGAGGGAGAGAGCAGGGCTGAGCTTGTCCCCCTTACCTCCACATCTCTCGGGAGTCTAGCCGCCGGCCCCTGGGTTTGTTGGCCGGGCCCCAACAACGCAGGCTCCGAGGAGGGGCTCAGTAGAGGGGGAGTGGAGGAGAGAGGTTTGGATCCCTCAACAAAGAGGTCACTCGGGGTGAAGGATTTAGAGTTTTGCGAGGGGGAAAGGCCCCACTGAGAAAGCACAGCGTCCAACGTCCGGGTGTCAAGGTTTATTGTGGGACTGGATTGCCGGGCGCCGGGTGGGAGGACGGATTGTGTTGCGGCGGCGGAGGCTGAGGGGTCCCCAGGGGCCACGGTGTGTGAGGAGGAGACCCCATCCTGAAGAAACCTTTGTGCCGTAGAGGAATCCAACCAAGGGTCATTTGCTGGAAAAAAACAAAGACACAAAAAATACTGAAGTTGAGACACAATCCTGAAGTTGACGGTTCACAATATAGTCATGCAAAAATGGCGGATCTACAAGCTGCAATGCGACGCTTTGTGAGCTTGTAGATCTGCAATTTAGTTTTACTTTAAAAAGTGCCGCCTGCAATAATGATATGATATATTGTGATAATTTCTGGGTAAAATGAAGTAAATTAAAAATGTGAAGGGTAGCCTGACATTCTGATGAAAATGTGGGTAATTCTACTAACTGCTATGAGTGAACTAATTACTGTAAGCTACTGTTGTCTCTATAATGTACCTCATACGACATTTACAAACGCCACCCACCCATATTATATTCACATGATACAGCATTTATGAAAACGAGGAGATCACCAATCTTTCTGACGTTGTTACATAGTGTCTCTGGTACAATACTATGGACTCAAAAACCCTTTTGTAACCTACGTGCAACACCAGTATACACAATGACAATTCATTACATCAACAAGACTGATTTAGTGTGAGCTGCTATTGCAAGGCTCCTTAGGCTACACACTGTAGTTAGGTTAAGCTACTCTTCCTGGTGAAAATGAACATTGATCTGCCTAAATCAATGAGAAACAAATTAACCGGCAGAACTGTCCACAAAATGGACATGATATAGGATTACCATTCATCATGAAATGACACTTTCCCCACTCAGTGCTCACCTAGGGAGCAGAGGTTAATGATGATGAATAGACTCTACAGGGCCGTAAGAGCATGATGTCACTTTGAGATGAGATCATAACCATGGGTCTGGACAAAGAACTCAGCAGTGGTGGGAAAAAGTACTCACATTTAGAACACAGTAAAAGTATCAATACTGCAATGTAGAAATACTCTATTACAAGTAAAAGTCCGGAATTCAAAATGTACTTGAGTGAAAGTACACAAGTATTGGTATCAAAATAATACTTAAAGTACAAAAGTAAAAGTATTCATTAAGCAGAATGTCCCATTTCACAAGTTTTCAAATGTATAAAAATATCAGATGTACAAGCTCCCAATGCGTCGCACTGTGAGCTTGTAGATTTGCTATTTTCACTATTTGAAATAGAGCAGTTATTAATTGGTGGAGTCAAAAGTACAATATTTGTCTTGAAATGTAGTGTAGTGAATCGAAAAATGTACTTAAAGGAGTAGTTCACCCCAAAAATGACTTATTTTCGATTACACACCCCATGAAGCCTTGAATTCATGGATTTCTTTTTGTTTTTGTCGCATTCCTGAGCCAATAATTTGATGACCGGCGGAGGCAGTCATCATGGAGCCGGCAAGAGACACAAATTACCTGTATTTGTGTCTCCTACCGGAGAGACCACCACTCATCAAATTATTGGCTTAGGAACGCGAAAAAAAAGAAAAAAAAAGCATGAATTCAAGGCTTCATGGGGTGTGTAATCGATAGAAAATAAGATTTTTTGGGGATTAACTACTCATTTAAGTACAGTAGAGTAGATCAGTGAATTTGAAATTGAAATGATTTTCATCTCTGGGAGCCCAATAATCTAACTCAGCAAGATCCTCTGTGTTAATTCAACTCAGAGAGTTACAGACCCATAAGGGTCCATTTGGTTCCTATTACCATCAATCATTTAGCATGGGGAACCCCTGAAACCCCCTCAAGCACTCCTGGGGGTGTTCCAAGACCCCACATTGAGAAACCAGTGCCGTAGATCTTCAGCAGTGACATTTATAACCACTAGTACAAAGTCAACCAATCAACCCAATGTCAACAAGCTCACAAAGAGCATGTTTACGTCACTTGATTGGCTGTAGTGATTTTCCCCCCGACTAGCAGCGCCTGGGGGTCAAATCACAGCTCTCTAACTACCGTGTCATTTGCTAAAGTGCCTACAAATCTGAAAGAAATCAATTGTTGAACAAAATAGCCCACATACAACAAAGCTGGCACAAGGATCAACACATTTACACAGAAAAAAGGCCATGCTTGTTTTATTAATCCAATAAAGACCGGGAATGCATCTGTGTCATTTTAAGATGTCTTTGGCTATTCAAAAATAGCAGATATACAAGCTCATATGCTTGTAGATCTGCTATTTTAGAAAAATCTTGAAAAAGAGTGCAAATCTTTGAAAATATGTTTTTTAAAGTAAACATTTGTTATTCAAATCTTTGCTTCTGGGGGGGGGGGGGCTGGAACAAAGCATTTTGAGATGGGGGTCCGTGGCCAAATACATATCACAGTATGTTGCTATATCAGTGGTGCTCCAACTTTTCCATGTCAAGGACCCCCAAAATGATATGTATTTGGCCGCGGACCCCCATCTCAAAATATGCAGTTCCAGAGACCCCCAGAAGCAAAGATCGAAGTTAAAACATGTTTGCTTTTTAGAACATATATATTCAAAGACTGCACACATTTTCCATAATTTTTAAAAAGAATAGCCAAAGAAATCTTAAAATGACACAGATGCGTTCCCGGTCTTAATGGATTAACATTAACATTGTAAACAGAGATAGTCAAATCCTGCACCTTCCACATTTCCTATTTTGTATGTGGCCTGAATACATGTGTTATTTGCTGAACATGCTGACATGGCATGCAGACATGCACGGAACATATGTTGCAATATTAATGGCTGGCCAGTCTGGCTCAGTGCTTTATGTGCTGGGCTATTAACCCTTTCAATACGGGAACGCATTTTAAGATTTCTTTACTATCCAAAAATAGCAGATATACAAGCTCATAGTGCAGCACAGAGTGCCACACTAAAATCTGCTATTTTTGAAAAATCTTGAACATTTGTGCAAATCTTTTAATATATATATATATATATATATATATATATATATATATATATATATATATATATATATATATATATATATATATATATATATATATATATATATATATATATATATATATATATATATATATATATATATATATATATATATATATATATATATATATATATATATATATATATATATTAAATATTTTACTGGGGGTCCCCAGTACCGTTTGCAGAAGCAAAGATTTGAGCTACCAACGTTCGCTTTAAAATATATATTCAAAGATTTGCACAAATGCTCGGTGCCGCGCTATGAGCTTGTACATCTGCTATTTTTGAATAGGCCAAAGAAATCTTAAAATGACACAGATGCGTTCCCTTGCGTCTTAATGGGTTAATAACCCATGCACTCAAGAAAGACTGCAAGGTCTCAGAATGACTTTAGATCTTTAGAACAGCATTTATTTGTGTTATTTATGGTGTTTCTCTGACTAAATTCTGTGTATATTTATAGTGTATTTTATGTATTGTTCATTAATAAATGTTTTTTTTAGGCCCAGCAGCTAAACTACAGCCCATTCATATGAACTGTCTCTTCCGTTTTAGCCTCAATGTAAAACTTTCAAGCAGATGAATGGTGCCACTCTATGTGTTATATACAGGGACGTGCACAGATAGGCTCTAGGTGGTGCTAGAGCACCTGCCCTTTGCCCTCTTGACCAGAAGTGCCCTTTTGAAAAAAAATAAAAAAAACTGTGTTTTTTTCAGTTTACAGCAGGGGTCTTCAACAGGGGGTCCGGGACCCCTAGGGAGTCCTCAGAGTTACTACAGGGGGTCCGCCAAATCTTTATGCGATATGATTTTTCTTTTTACCATAACCACTCGAAACCTAGCATCCCTTTTCTGAGGAGAACTTTAGCCAAAAACAGCAGATCTACAAGCACATAACGCCTCGCAGCGACGGCTATTTTTGGGAAAGAGTTTTAGGTGTAGAGGGAAAAAAGAGCAGACCAAGTAAACAAAAAAAAGTATAATTTACTTGAGCACCTGCCCCTCAAAATGTCTGTGCACGCCACTGGTTATATACAAATATTAGCTACAGTAATGCACGGATGGTAGTGTAAACATCGCTTTGTTGATTTCCGACAGAGGTGTTGAAGGCCTTTTCTTTCTTTGATGTGTGTGTGTCATACATGATTTAACTAGGACAACAACAAGACTAACAACTAGATCCACACACAGATCCACACTCTCTGACACACGTCGTTGTGTGTATTGTGAGACGGGGCTGTGTGTGAACTCATGGCGCTATGCTGGGAAGTGGAACTGTGAATAATTCACAGTGATTGGCATTTCAAACAGCTCTGGGGAGCTGGATCGGTTTGCCTCATTTAAAGTCTGACGTGCGTGTGTGTGTTGTGTTCACTGTTCAAAGGCCAAACAGAAGACAGGCTCTGGAACACCGGGTACCCTAACACAGTGGTTCTCAAAGTGGGGTCCGGGGACCCCCAGGGGTCCTTGGGGGGGGGGGGGTACCAGGGGGTCCCCAGCTGAATTATAGTTAATATAGCGTCACAATCATTTTAACCACTTTTACCATATTTTATACTTTGGCTATTCAAAAATAGCAGATATACAAGCTCATAGTGCGGCACAGAGTGCCACGCTATGAGCTTGTAGATCTGCTATTTTTGAAAAATCGTGAAAATGTGTGCAAATATTTGAATATATTTATTTTCAAAGCGAACATTTGTAACTCAAACGTTTGCTTCCTGGAACAAAATATTTTGAGATGGGGGTCCGTGGCCAAATACATTTAATTTTGGGGGTCCTTGACATGAAAAAGTTTGAGAACCACTGACCCTAACAGGTGTCACATACTGTATAGTCTGCAGTCTCTGCACACATTATAAAAGACTGGTTACACTTTATTAGATCTTATCCAGTACACACACGACCAATGAGTTTTTATCCCATTAAGACATTTTTGTGTTGTTAAATCAGTGGTTCTCAAACTTGTCAAGGACCCCCATGTTCTTGGCCGCCGATCCCCATCAAAATATGTTGTTCCAGGGACTCCCCAGAAGCAAAGATTTGAGTTAAAATGTTGTTTCAAAAAATATATGTATTCAAAGATTTGCACAAATGTTCAAGATGTTAGAAAAATATTGCACCAGAAGTGCGGCACTCGGTGCCGCGCAATGAGTTTGCAGATCTTCTATTTTTGAATATCCCAAAGTATAAAATAATGGTTATACTGTAGCTCAAATCTAAAATGACACATATATGCGTTCCCGGATTGAATGGATTAAAAGTAGACAGACATTGGCGTTTGCCAGAAGTCAGCAACCCAGCCAGCCACCAAACAGCCTCTTCATCTGGGAGGACAGTGACTCAGCAAACCTCCCTGACTGTCTCCCTGCTCCTCCTTTGTAGCGTATACACATACAGTCAGAGAGAGAGCGTCGCACAATCACATACACACTTCAAAAGAACCGCCGGGTCAGCAGCCCAGGCGGAGGGGGTTATTTTTAAACACCGGAGCACATTAAGAGCCAGATCCTCCCCCCCGGGGGAAAGGAGGGAGTGCAGCATGGACTGAGACAGACTATACTTTATGAACTTCATCTTCAGTTTGCCTCATCACTTAATATATCTGTAGGAGACAGCACTTGGCTGCGCCCAAGAGAAAACTCCCTACTAAATTATATCCTAAGACTGGTACCTTAACCCATTCTATCCTGGAACAGCTCCGTGTGATTTTAAGATTTTTTGGGGCTATTCAAAAATAGCAGATATACAAGCTCATAGCTCAATGTTCACGATCTACAAGCTCATAGCGCGGCACCGAGTGCCGCACTATGAGCTTGTAGATCGTGAACATTTGTGAAAATCTTTCAATATAGCGAACATTTTTTTACTCAAATCTTTGCTTCTTGGGGTCCCTGGAACAACATATTTTGAGATTGGGGTCCGTGGCCAAATACATTTTGTGGATCCTTGACATGAAAAAAGTTTGAGAACCACTGATATTATAGCAACATAAGTTTTTTGTTTTTAAACTGTGATTTAGAAGACATTTGTAGAATCCCCAAAAGCAAATAATTGAGTTAAAAATGTTTAAAAAAATATATATTCATAGATTTGCACACATTTAAAAAAAAATAGCAGATCTACAAGCTCATAGGGCGGCACTTGGTGCCGCCCTATGAGCTTGTAGATCTGCTATTTTTGAATAGCCCAATAAATCTGAAAATGACACACAGATGCCTTCCCGGTCTGAATGGGTTAATTGAGTCAACATGGGCCCCGGCCCCGCCAGCCGCCGCCGTCGTTCTCGGAAAGAACGTAGCCAGGAGTTTGTTCCTGTAGGCGAGGGGGGGGGGGGGGGAGTCGAGTCATTGCTGTACTGTAACGCTCGCCAAAGTTACACACAGGCCCTCGTGTGTGGCTGTTTCCAAGTGTTTGAACCGCTGGCTGAGCAACGCACACAGTAGGACACATGCTCACACACACACACACACACACGCGCGCGCACGTGCACAGACGGCGCGCACAGCAAGCTAGGCGACCGACACTTTCACACACTAATAAGAGGAAAACAAAGAGGTCTGCCAAAAGTCTGTCCTGTGTAGGAAAGTACATTTTTATTACACTCACAGGATTTCATTAACACAACGACTTAACTGTGTGAGGGTTAGGGCATTGACCACTTAACCCATTGAGACCTGAAGCCGATTCTACATGTCTCCTAAAGCTCAACAGTTTCCTGAAAAACGTATGTTTCTATATCAGTGGTTCTCAATCATTTTCATGTGAAGGACCCCCAAAATGACATGTATTTGGCCACCGACCCCCATCAAAATATTTTGTTCCAGGGACCCCCAGAAGCAAAGATTTGAGTTAAAAACGGTTCGCTTTAAAAATATATATATTCAAAGATTTGCACACATTTTCACGATTTTTCAAAAATAGCAGATCTACAAGCTCGTAGCGCGGCACTCGGTGCCGCGCTATGAGCTTGTAGATCTGCTATTTTTGAATAGCCAAAGTGTAAAATAATGCTTTTTAGCTAAAATCTAAAAATGAGACAGTTCCAGGTAATGGGTTAAACCTAGATATAATGTATTTTTGTTGACCGGGTATACCCGCCCCTGTTTTCCCTCCTACACGAAAATCTCTTGTACAAGCTTCCCAACGTGTTGTGAGCTTGTAGATCTAGGGTTCGTGTCGTTAAAAAGGCAATACAGAGACTATTCTCTGATGACCCAATTCCTCTAGTTTATTTTTTCCCGTATGAATAGAAAGTAACATGACGTCCCGTGCCTTATTTCTTTTGCCTAATTTTTTTATTTGAGCTAAAAAGCATTATTTTACACTTTGGCTATTCAAAAATAGCAGATCTACAAGCTCATAGCGCGGCACCGAGTGCCGCGCTACGAGCTTGTAGATCTGCTATTTTTGAAAAGTCGTAAAAATATGTGGAAATCTTTGAACATATATATTTTCAAAGCGAATATTTTAACTCAAATCTTTGCTTCTGGGGGTCCCTGGAACAAAATATTTTGAGATGGGGGTCCGCGGCCAAATACATTTAATTTTGGGGGTCGTTGACATGAAAAATATCGAGCACCACTGATATAGAAACATTAAGTTTCTCTATTAAGTTTATCAGAATACTGTTGGGATTTAGGAGACATTTGTAGAATCGGCTTCAGGTCTTATTGGGTTAAGAAAATAAGACATAAACAAAGCTACATGCCTAACAAAAGATGTGGGCAGTGATGTTTAGAAGATGCAGGTGATGAAAGGGAAGCGAAAAAGGACAGAAATAAGGTTGTGTTGGCAGGAGGAGGAGGAGGAGAGACTTGGATAATGTGGGTTGAGTTGAAACGGTGTTACGTTTTTCTGGGACAACCATGCATGTGTACGGTTCCACTTTGCAACCTGCCGTCCCTATTTTAGGGACTATGTCATTATAGGCTCACACCGTATTAAGAAGCAACGCGTTGAGAGCTTGTGAATTGCCTATTTTCGACTGGCAGACATTGTGCGACCAAGTATAAAATAGGGCTTTATAGTGGTTTTGCAAGAGCTAGGTGTTCTATTGCGTATGTGTGTGTATGTGTATGAAAGAAAGAAGTCAAAAAACAAAACAGGGAAAAGGGAGACGGGGGGGATTAAGGGGGACGTGGGAGAATGGGGTAGTGGGCCAAGTGGAGCACTGCAAAACCCAGTGGACCCCACCAGCCCCTCAGGTCCTGGTCCCTATCATAAAAGAAAAGACTCAGCTGGTGAGTGTTAGCTAAGATTTCCCTTCCTCTCTTTCTCTCTTGGTGCACTGACTGAGGCCTTTATGGTCATCCCCACACCCCCCACCCACCCACCCGCCTGCCTTGAGATGCCGTCCCCCCCCTCCCCAAGACCCCTATAGGGGAAGGCGCTGGCCTGACCTTGCTTCCCACCTTGAACACTCGCCCCCAACAACCCCGCTGGCTCTCAGGAGGGGAGCCTGTTCGTTGCCAAACTTTGTGCTTATTGTCAGAGGTGACCCAGCCCCCCTTTGTGCCATGGATGACCTAATTTCTCATTTCTGAGAGGAAGAAAAATGTCATAATAGTGAATAAGAGCTGTAATGTGGGTGGAATGGATCGTCTTCCATGCTACAGCAGATCTGTATACCTCTGTCCAGAGTCTTGTATTAGAGAGTTGTGTCACCTCGGGGGGGGGGGGGGGGCAGAAACCAGCGGCGGTCACGTGGTTCATGTAACCTCGAAATAGTCACAAACGCTCATAGACTCCAGTGCAAACTTCTGAGATACAAAGGAGACTCTTTGTGTCTCCTACAGGAACCGCTGCCGGTCATCAAATTATTGGCTTTGGGGATGAACTATCCCTTTAATGGGTAAGTGGTTAAGTATTAACTGGCTTCGCGATCTCTGCTGTGACAGTTTGAGTGGCACAGTATTTAGTGGCACAGTCTGATTGGCACAGTCTGAGTGTCACAGTCTAAGTGGCACAGTCTAAAGGCCATTGCAGACAGGGTGCGATTAGTCAATCAGTTTTTACCGCATGCGAAAAGACGCACGAATCAAACTGGGTTCGATTGAAGAAAAAAAAAAAACGCATCGCCGCAGCCACTTGCTGCATGGCAAATTCGGAGCCGGTGTGCATAAGGTCATAGAGAGCCATGTGTTCATTTAAAAAAATATATTGTCCGTTTTTTTCCGTGCGAAAAATCGCACCCTGTCTGCAAAGGTCTGTCTTAGAGACACAGTGGGAGGGGGGCTGCTTGCTGGTGGTCTCTGAGACAGAGCAGACTGGATGGAGTCGACGTTGTTTACTTCGCTGCATCCTTTAGCCTAAGTTATACTGGTTATACAGGCACTGCATGTGTGACATCATATATACTGCTTTACAGCGCTGCCTGCCTGCAATGTGTGTGTGACCCCAAAATGTCAGTGCACCTCAGCGCGTAGCAACAGCAAGAGGCTCATTCATTACACTGTCACAATTAGGACAAATATTAGACTTGCTGGAACGGCTTCACAACGGAGCCCGTTTTTTAAAGGACACATTTAAAGCCTGAAGTCATTCAATGTGGTTATGATGATGATGATGATGATGATGATGATGATGATGATGATGATGAAAACAGAGAGGGAGTGTTGGAGGATGGGGGCTATTAACAGATTAAACAGCACGACTGCCCTTTTGAAATGTGTGTGCGTGTGCGTGTGTGTGTGTGTGTGTGTGTGTGTGTGTGTGTGTGTGCGCGCGTGCGGGGGCGACACAAAGGATGTCGTGGGGACATCAGTGACTGTGAGCTTCCATCTATCCAGGACATAATACGACGGACGTTGTGTCAGCAAAGCTCGCAGGATCATTAACTTCAAAATTCAAACTGTCAAGGACCCCCCCACATTGATATGTATTTGGCCGGGGACCCCCATCTGAAAATGTTTTGTGCCATGATGGATCCCCAGAAGGGAAGATTTATGTTAAAACATTTTCTATTTTATATATTTTTAAATAATTTTCAAAAATTGTAGACGTCAGGCTCGCAGTGTTTATAGGCACCATATAAATGGATTAAGTGGTTAAAATGATTGTGATGCTGGGGGGTTAAAGAACCTAGTCATGCCAACCAGATGCTGCCACGTGTGCGAGTGGCTTTGCAGCCACAAGGCCATGGGCGGTATGCTGCGAAATATCCACTTCCCCCAGACAATCAGGTTTATACCAAAGCAGACCACAGGAAGAATGAGATAATAATAACAAGCTTCGGAAACGGCTAATTTGAATGAATTTTCGTTCGGGGAAATTTTAAAGAAATTGAATCATGCAGATCTCAGGATCCAAAAATGGGAAAGTCGCGGCTCAAATGTGGATATTGGACTTCATGTGGCCAGCCTTGTGACGTCAGTCATCTATATGACAACAGTCATTTATCACATGACTACGATGTACAGTAGTTGGCCAGTGACTTTGACCAGTTTCACTTTCAAAACCTTTGCATCATGCATGTCACACAAACAGAATCCAGCACACAACACCAATGGTTTTGATAATGTGGATTGTGGAAGTTAAATGGTGGATTTGTGGATAGGACTCAATATGAAAAAACGTGTTACATCAACAAAACGCATCGCATTCTGTTTGTGTGGCATTCTGTACTGTATGACTCCAAATTTGGGAAAAGGTTTCAGCCTGATCAGCCCTTTGATTTCCAGTTCCACTATAAAAGTTGAATATTTCCAAAAACTATAAAACATACAGTATGTTTAAAAACTATTTGTGGAGGTACTATGTGTGGCATACACAGCAGAGGTTTGCGAGATTGGCACCGGACACGCAGACACACACAGACAGACACACCTCTTATAGACGGCCAAATTCCTGCAGAGTCACGCCGGGGGGAAAAAAAGAAGAAAAGAAACAGTCAGATCAAGTCAGCCCTTAATCTTTACTCTGAAAAGATGGGTGACGGGTGATTAACGCGTGAATATTAATGAAGCACTTGAGGCTTTTTAATCTAAGGTAACGACAAGTGGGGAGCTCGGTGCGACAGACACAAAGCGGTGACTCAGGGTTGACATTACAGCAGCCAACAGCTGACAAAGGGGCCTGTAAGACTGGACGGCCATGCCACCTGTCCCCCAGAAACGTGAGTATGTCACAGTCCACCGCTCTCTCATTGTTGTAGCCACAGCACTGAAGGCTAATTTATAGTCCCTCTAGTAGCACGACGTGTCCCCACCAGTGTTGCCAGGTTTTGCGAGACATATAAGCAAACCAGGTCTATGAAAACAAGCCCAACAAAAGCGACTATATAGGCGACGTGAGCACTTTAAACCTATATACGTCGGCTATTTGAAAATAGCCGCGTTGTGAGCTTGAAGATCTGCTATTTTCAAACAAATCTTAAAAAAACATTATTATTATTTTTTAAACTACACACATTTGGTACAGGGGGGTCCCTGGCACAAAATATTTCCGGATGGGGGTCCGCGGACAAATACATATTAATTTGGGGGCGTTTCCTTGACATGAAAATGTTTGAGAACCACTGGTTTAAACAACATTAGGAAGCAAGCCCAAAAACCCACAACTGCATTTTACAAACAAGCCCAAAAACCCGCAACTACCAATATTTACAAGCGACAGAAAAGAAGCCCAAAGTCGCTTATAATAAGCGTACATGGCAACACTGGTCCCCACCATGGAGTGAGTCTCCCGCAGTGGGACACCTTCAAACATCACATCACGACACGTCAAACAATGTTATGTAGCCAAGAAACAATGTTACACCTCTCTCTCTCCCTCTACTCTACCTCTCTCTCTCCATCACTCACTCCTTCTCTCCCGCTCTCTTTCTCTCACCTACCTCTCTCTCTTTCTCTCTCCCCTACCTCTCTCTTTCTCTCTCCCCTACCTCTCTCACTCCATCACTCCATCTCTCTCCCCTACCTCTCTCTCTCTCTCTCTCTCTCTCTCTCTCTCATCTCTGGCTGACTCACTGTCATAAGGGAGAACCTAATCTGGTTACTATGAACAAGGCAAGATTCCAGATTGTATTGGTTACATCTCATATACACACACAGGAGTGAACAAGTATTTGGTTTCAACAAGGAATGTAGCACAAATCATAGCACAAATTGAGGTGCAAAAACTATCTAAGTGAGAATGTTTACTTCAGCGAACATAGCCAATCTAAAAGCTCACAACTCGTCTCAAGATTGTAGATTTGCAATTTTGATCATTTTAGAGTGTGAAAGTGGTTGAAAGTGGTTAACCCATTGAGACCTGAAGCCGATTCTACATGTCTCCTAAATTTCAACAGTATTCTGAAAAACGTATGTTTCTATATCAGTGGTGCTCAATCTTTTTCATGTCAAGGACCCCCAAAATTATATGTATTTGGCCGCGGACCCCCATCAAAATATTTTGTTCCAGGGACCCCCCAGAAACAAAGACTTGAGTTAAAAATGTTCGCTTTAAAAATATATATATATTCAAAGATTTGCACACATTTTCACGATTTTTCAAAAATAGCAGATCTACATAGCGCGGGAGTGCCGCGCTATGAGCTTGTATATCTGCTATTTTTGAATAGCCCAAAGTTTAAATAATGCTTTTTAGCTCAAATATAAAAATGACACAGTTCCAGGTCTTAATGGGTTAAGTGAGGTTAAGTGTTTACTTCAGCGAACATAGCCAATCTAAAAGCTCACAACTCGTCGCAAGATTGTAGATTTGCAACTTTGATCATTTTAGAGTGTGAAAGTGGTTGAAAGTGGTTAAAGTACTGTATTGTGTGGCGGTCTGTCTACTTGCTCAGCATGGATGTGATGTCGGATGATGATGATCACTGTTCCAAATATAGCCTGGATGAGAAATTAACTGAAATTAAGTTATGAATGAATGATCACTTTCTTTCCTGAGCAGAAAAAAAAAAAGTAAAGAAATAAAATGCATGAGCCATCTGCCGTGATATATATAAGACTGGTAAAAATAAGACTGAAGTGTGATTAGCCTGACAAACGCTAAAGAATTAATGCAAGGAGAATCTCATTTATTCATTAAGTGAAAGATGAGGTTCTATCTTCTACTGCTCTTAATGAGACTCACAGAACATAAAGCTGGTCTAATGAATGACTCTTTAACCAGACAGGCTGGCCTTCTCTGTGTCTATACATGAGGGAGCGTCAGTGGTGGAAAAAGTACTTTTTTATTTAAAGGAGAAGTTCACCCAAAAAACGACTTATTTTCTATCAATTGCACACCCTATGAAGCCTTGAATATATAGATTATTTTTTTGTTTTTGTCGCATTCCTAAGCTAATAATTTGATTCCCGTCTCCTACCGGCTAATGTATCCGGTAGGAGACACAAAGTAGATTATTTGTGTCTCCTACCGGAAATACACACGGTCATCAACTTATTGTCTTAGGAATGCCACAAAAACAAAAATAAATCCATCCATGAAATCAAGACTTCATGGGGTGTGTAATTGATAGAAAATAAGTAATTTTTTGGGTGAACTCCTCCTTTAAGTAAAAGTATCAATAGTGCAATGTTAGTAAGTAAAAGTCGGGAATTCAAAATGTACTTGAGTAAAAGTACAAAAGTATTGGTATCAAAATGTACTTACAGTACCAAAAGCAGAAAGTTTCCATTATACAGAATGTCCCATTTCACAAGTTTTCAAATCTTGAAAAAAAATCTTTTGAAAATAGCAGATCTACAAGCTCACAATGAGCTTATAGATCGGCTATTTTCAAATGGCCGAAGCGTTTAATGTATGTTTTGTAATAATAATCAAAATCTACAAAGTAACTAGTAACTACAAGTTTTCAAATAATTGTAGTGGACATTTGCCTCTGAGATGTAGTGGAGTACAAGTAAAAGTACTGAAAATTGGAAATATCGCAGTAAAGTAAAAGTACCTAAAAAAAAGTACAGTACTTGAGTACAAGTACTTAGTTACTTTCCACCACGGGGGAGAGTTTATATCACCCTGTGTCTTATTGTGGTTATATTCACACATCACATGGTATAGAGCAGTGCTTGGAGAGGCTGCTAGTGCCTGTTCTCTAGTTCTCTAGTGCAGTGCTTCTCAAACTTTTTCATGCCAGGGACCCCCAAATTGATATATATTTGGCCAGGGACCCCCATCGGAAAATATGTTGTGCCAGGGACCCCCCAGAAGCAAAGATTTGTGTTAAAATGTTCGCTTTAAAATAAATATATTCAAAGATTTGCACAAATCTTCAAGATTTTTCAAAAAATAGCAGATCTACAAGCTCATAGCGCGGCACTCTGTGCCGCGCTATGAGCTTGTATATCTGCTATTTTTGAATAGCCAAAGTATAAAAGGTTAAAACTATTGTGATGCTATTTTCACACATGTTGCTGGGGACCCCCTGGAACTCCCTCAAGGACCCCTGGGGGTCCCCCGGACCCCACTTTGAGAACCAATGCTCTAGTGTGTGCTGTGTGTCGGTGGAGTTGAGCAAAGTGACAGAACATCTATAACGTCACACTCTGGGGAAATGCCATATTTGGTGTTGATGATGTACCAGGAAAATAGGTCGCTGGTCTTCTTTGTTCTCTCTCTGTTTTTCTTTGTCTCTTTTTTTCAGAATACTGGGCCGAGGGCCACCATAAGAGGAGAAAGGATGTGGGGGGTACTGTAGATCTGATGTCACTTTATCAAAATGCCCCCGTAATCCCTGGAATGCGCAGATTATAATGGAATGTAGAGACAGAGAGCGTCAGTGGGAAGCAGGGTGGCTTCGTTTATATAGAGCTGATATATAGCCACTTAAGCTCTATACCAGGGGGTCTGGGACACTTATTAGGGGGTCCTCAGAGTTACTACAGGGGGGGCCACCAAATCTTTGTGTGATATGATTATAAGTTTTTACATTAGCCACTTGAACCCTAGCATCCCTTTTCTAAGGACAACTTTAGCCAAAAATAGCAGATCTACAAGCTCACAACGCCTCGCGCTGCGAGGCGTTGTGAGCTTGTAGATCGGCTATTTTTGGCAAAGAGGTATAGGCGTAGATGTTTTAGGTAGGTGTTTTAGTTTAATCTGAAACACAATTTTATACAATATCAAGGGGGTCCCTGTTTCACCTCTCTCAGCTAGGGGGTCCTTGGCCTGAAAAACGTTGGAAGACCACCGCTCTATACTTTGTCATATTACGGATGGCGAAAGTATAGCCGATCTTCAAGCTCACAGCGCGTCGCATTGTGACACGTTGTGAGCTTGCAGATCTGCTATCATTTTTTTTTTAATACTTGCCTATGATGACAGGGCCCAAAACAGGGACGGACGCCAGGTGGTAAAGTGGTTAAGTCTTTAACAAATTATGGAACGTATCAAATACTAAAGTAAACGTATCAAATGAGACCACCAAAAGCTTTGGTTTATTTTTGTTCCATGGGCTGCTACACACTCTCTCCCTGACCTAAATGAGTGTAGCCCTACATCTGACCAAACTGCTCTCAACACCTGCAGGCTGGGCTGGCTGAGCACCAGTCACTGATGGCTGAATGAATGCTAAAACATTCTTTTCATCTTTGACGTTCAACTCGGCGGGACATAAGATTTCTTCTTTTTTTTTTTACAAGGGGCAGTCACACTGGGAGGATTTTTTTTAACCCTTTAAGACCCGGGAACGCATCTCTGTGTCATTTTTAGATTCCTTTGGCTATTCAAAAATCGTGAAAATTTGTGCGAATCTTTTTTAAGCGAACATTTGTAACTCAAAATCTTTTCTGTTGGGGGGGTCCCTGGAACGAAACATTTTGATGAGGGTTGGCTACCAAAAACATATATAATGTTGGGGGGGTCCTTGACAAGAAAAGGTTTGAGTACCACTGATACAGCAACATAGTAGTGTATCAGAAAAATGAAGACATTTGTTGAGACATTTAACAGTTACAAAATATTAAAAAATAAAGATTTTTCAAAAATAGCAGATTTACAAGCTCATGAGTGCCGCGCTATGAGCTTGTAGATCTGCTATTTTTGAAAAGCCAAAGGAATCTAAAAATTACACGCAGATGCGTTCCCGGTTTTAATGGGTTAAAGCAGCTCCTTGTGCTATCTTTTGAATGATGCAACAATCAAAGAGCTTGGCTGGAGATGCAGCGCGCCACAAAGAGGCTACTTGTGTTTCAGCGTGATACTGCATATGCAGCCCTTTTTCATTCAAAGCCACGCTGCACCAGTTTGAGATGCATGCGCACCATTCCCACAAGGATATGTGTTTTTTGGGGGGGGTGCTCGTTTTGGTTCACTCAACATCCTGTGCAAGGTTTTTACACAACAAATGTATGACTTTTAAAATCACAGCGAGCTGCTAGGCGAGAGAGTGTCCGCTCCAGGCCTGTCACGATTATGACATTTTACGTGGCGATTAATTGTCACACAAATAATTATCATTAGCGATTTAATTGTGTTTTTGTCGTTGAACACATAGAGCATATGAATAAAAAAATACATTTCTGTTTAGCTTTTAGGCTTTGCCGTTAGGGCAGCTATGACAACTTTTTTTATATTTAATAACTTTATACTTACGAAAAATCATTAATAGTGAAAATAGCCAAGTCAAGAAAAAATCCTAAAGCATATTCATTATTATTGAATGCAGTATGAACTTTAACAACCAACTGAAGTATAGCCATTTGTGTAGAACGTTTTTTTCCTAAATCCTTATTGGTGTTCATACAAGAATGTTCTCCAAACTTCTCCAAAATCTTTGAGAAACATGGGAGAACAGAAATAGGGCGGTATAGTTGCTAAATACACTATACAGTCTCCAGATTTGTAAACAGGAACTACTTTAGCAATTTTATGGTCATTGGGTTATTATTCAGGTTATCACGAGAACCAACAAAAGTGCTCCCTCAACACGCCACTCTCTTTCTGCGCGTCACCCGCTCCCTCCATGCGTCAACCACTACCTCTGTGCATCTCACCAATCACAGCAGTTTTTTTCCCCTTAGGAATGGCATACTGTACTGTAATGTGTTCGAGACTGACGACACACAAGGGTGACCCTTCTTCTTCATGACGATGTCAGATATCACGCAAGCAAACCTCCATAAATGATTCAAGTGTATACAAGTCAGAGGACCAGTAAAGTATGCCTTGCACTTTAAAACCCCCCAAAATAGCTACAAGAAATGACCGTTCACTTTATGGAACTAAATGCATTTCATATGAGGAACAACCAGATATTGTAAATGAGTTAAGTATAAAACAAAATGACTGTGATTTAGGTCTGCCCTTCCTCCCATCATTGCTGATCCCATGGCTGAAAGGGACCTCACTTCCTCCCATCACTGCTGATCCCATGGCTGAAAGGGACCTCACTTCCTCCAATCACTGCTGATCCCATGGCTGAAAGGGACCTCACTTCCTCCCAACCCTACTGATCCCATGGCTGAAAGGGACCTCACTTCCCCCAATCACTACTGATCCCATGGCTGAACGGGACCTCACTTCCTTCCATCACTACTGATCCCATGGCTGAAAGGGACCTCACTTCCCCCCCATCACTACTGATCCCACTCATCACACAACGCATATCTGCAGGCAGAACTTCACTGATGTCTAGGCATTTCATTGTTTAAATATATTATATTGATAAATAAATCCATTTAATAAATATAGAGGCATTTGCAGGTTGAAAGACAGCCACTTAAATCCTATATACTTCATTGACCAGAGTCCCCTAAGGGTCCATAATGGGCCCCTCCTTTTATCTCTACGCCAAATTAGATCTATAAACTCGTAGATCTGCTATTTTCGTTGAATGTACTTATAAGCAGCAGTGTGGTTGTTTTGATCTACAACTATTCCTACTATTGGGCCTATAATGAACATTACAGATCAATCAGACTGTTGTAAATGCAACCATCAGTGACATCAATAAAATCTATTTCTTGCAGAAATACAGTCTGGGGTGTCTCTGATGCACAAAGAACACAGCATTTGTTAAACACTTAAGGAGTAGTTCACCCCAAAAAATTGCTTATTTTCTATCAATTACACACTCCATAAAGCTTTGAATTCATGCCGATGTTTTAGTTTTTGTTGCATTCCTGAGCCAATAATTTGATGACCGGGTGGCTGGTCAGTAGGACTCAATTGAGTCTCCTACTCAAGTTACCGGGTGAACTTTTTGGGGTGAACTACTCCTTTAAACCCTCTAGTCTAGACCTAGTAAGCTGGACCTGAATTGGCTCTGTATTTGGACTGCTTTTTTTTCCATCGACACCAAATTGCTCAGCCCAAAAAAAAAGAAAAAAAGCCAATGTACAAGCTCACACAACGCGCTATGTTTGGCTAATATGGATGGATGCTGGGGTTCAAGTGGTTAAAATCTCAAGTGAAGTCCAATATCCACACAGATGGAGAACTTCATAGGAACTGCGGCCTACCTTTCATTATCAGAATCAGGTTACTATAGTCGAGGCACAGGCTGGTGTGTCAGCCAAACAGCTGTGAAACACACACACACACACACACACACACACACACAGCACACACACGAGTGTGTGTGTGTGTGTGTGTGTGTGTGTGTGTGTGTGTGTGTGTGTGTGTGTGTGTGTGTGTGTGTGTGTGTGTGTGTGTGTGTGTGTGTGTGTGTGTGTGTGTGTGGAAATCCGAGATACCAATTACAGCCCCCCTCCCCTCCCCCCACTAATGATATCATTTCCTATGTTTGCCAGACTTCTTCAGAAAAGAGTCATTTAATGATTTTTTTTTTAAAGGGAGAAAAAAAGAAAGTAAAGGCAGAGAGAAGAAAGGGTCTTTTGGTATTAATGCTAGCTAACTAGGAGCCCACACATGGTTCTGTTTTTCGAGGCTGAGCCCCTTTGCGTGACTCGATCTGTTCAGTTGGCAAAGAGGGGGGGCCACCCGCCCCACCCCGCCCGCGCACCCCCCGTGTGAGAATCCCAACGATCACGACATGACTGTGTTGACGTTTGGTTTGTCGGCCGAGCTTTTAAGATGGGGAAAGATTCCATTGTTTTTATCAGTTGATTTCAATTAGATCCAAGCTGTCTGTCTGACCCCCTCCTCCCTCCCTCCCTCCTCCCCACCCCTCACTGCCGGGACCCCCCATGCAGTGAGTTCAGTGTTTCAGTGTTTATAAGAGCCTACAGTGCGGTCGTTTACAGCCGCACTGTAGTCTCTTACAGTATGTCTTCTAAATCCCAACAGTTTTCTGAAAAAACTTATGTTTCTATATCAGTGGTGCTCAAACTTTTTCATGTCAAGGACCCCCAAAGTTATATCTATTTGGTCGCCGACCCCCATCTCACTTCTGGGGGTGTTCCAGGGACCCCCAGAAGCAAAGATGTGAGTTAAAAATGTTTGCTTTAAAACAATATATATTCCAAGATTTGCACACATTTTCACGATTTCTCAAAAATAGCAGATATACAAGCTCATAGCGCGGCACTCGGTGCCGCGTTATGAGCTTGTATATCTGCTATTTTTGAATAGCTAAAGCGTTAAATAATGCTTTTTAGCTCAAATCAAAAAGTGACACAGATGCGTTCCAGGTCTTCAAAATTAAAAAATAGTGGATCCACAAGGTCACACACTTGTAGAGCTTGTAGCCAACAAGCTTGTCGTGAGCTTGTAGATCAGCTATTTTTGAATAACCGAAGCATAACATAGAGTTAAAGTAGTTAGCAGGGTTAAGCGGACTATAAGGGTTAAGTAAAACTCATTTTGCTGGCGTGGGGTCGGGAGCCCCCCTCAGGGACCCCCTGGGGTGTCCGGACCCCACTTAAAGGGAACCACTACTGGACAACAGTATATCAGGTTGCTTTCAGTAGCTCAGCATGCATGTTTACATCAAACACAATGACATCATTACAGAGTAGAAATAGCTTACAAGGGTGTTTTTTGTTAAAAGGCTAAAGCTCTATATTCTGATAGTAATCATTGCTATAGAGTGTTTGTTCGGTAACATGGGGTCTCCATGTCTTTGCAGCTCTTTAAAGACATTTTCAGGTCGGGATATAACAATTTAATTCAGTCAGGAGTTTTATAGGGTTCCAGTTAGTTCCAATTTCACTTAATATCCTGTATCCTGTATGGAGTTCTCTCTCCTACTTGAATGAAATTGGTATCCTGACCTGAACATGTATATTCATCACTGAACAAACACCTTATAGCAAAGCATACTATGGGAATATGGAGCTATCTAACACTTATTTTAATTAAGTATTGCCAATTTTACTGCTCCATTTCCTAATAGGTCAACTACGGTTCGGCACACGTTTGTAGAGCAGTGGTTCTTAAAGTGGGGTCCGGGGACTCCGCCGGGGGTCCTTGAGGGTGTTCCAGGGGGTCCCCAGCTAAATGAGTTAATATAGCATCAAAATAAAGAACTTCAATAAAAGAACGTCACCATGCGTTGTGAGCTTGTACTAGTTCGGCTATTTTCAAACAAATCCAACAAAATTTGAATGTGGAATACGTTTTGAGACATTTGAACACAAATCTCGTATGGGGGTCCCTGGCACAAGATATTTTCAAATGGGGATCCGTGGCAAAAATATAGATTCATTTGGGGGTCCTTGACATGAAAAGGTTTGTTGTAGAGCAGTGGTTCTCAACCAGTGGTCCGGGGACCACCAGTGGTCCTTGAGGGGGTTCCAGGTGGTCACCAGCTAAATGATGGAGGGTTAGAAACCAAATGGACCCTTATTAGATCTTTAACTCTTGAGAGCGTAAAATGAAACCAAATGGACCCGTAAGGGTCCATTTGGTTTCATTTTACGCTCTCAAGAGTTAGATTATTGTTAAACATCTGTATTACTTAATTTACAAGAAGTGTACACAATTAGAGAATGTAGAAGAATTGTTCTTTTGATCAACATTTGCCTGTT
>NC_139943.1:9248713-9298713 GCF_963454915.1 Gymnoscopelus microlampas | reverse complement strand
GGGGCACGCCAAAACAATCGCTTCCAGATGTCCCGTCCGTAAGCCGGTCTCCACCATAGCACCTTCATAGCACTATGTACCGGTGGAAGGTAGCTAGCTGAACAGCACACTGCGCTGAAACAGAGCTGTAAGCCCAGGAAAATATTACAAGATATTAACCATAGCATCACTCCCTATTCGGTGGAAATAGCCGATCTAGAAGCTCACAATGCAAAAAGGTATAGACTCCGCAGAACTAAGTATATAGGGTTTAAATGATGCCCTATATACTATAAACACGTCAAATTGAGTTGTCGATCTTTTGTTTTAGCTATTTTTTGAAAATTGTGTTTTTGTGTTTTATTTTCATTTTCATTAAATAACATGTTTTGGAAAATGTTGCCTATATAGGTTGAAAGTAAACCAATAGGACTGTTTCTAGGTCTAATAGTGCAGGCCTGTGGTGTTTGGCTTTTGATGGCTCTGGTTGATGTGCAACTGGGTCCCGGCTCTAATGAATAATGAATGGCCATATTGTCATCGCACACAGATCACATTTCACATGGCAACGGACCGACCACGCTCCTAATTAGCCAGGGCTGCGTTTGGCCTGGGCGAGAGAGAGAGAGAGAGAGAGAGAGAGAGACCCGAGCGATCAAAGAGAATCAGTTACACACGGCCATTTTTCTTTTTAACTTTAAAAGCTAAGTCTACAATTCTTATGAAACCACCTTTTTCTTTGTTTTACTTTCTCTGTGACACTGATGTGTGAACCTGTTTCTTTAACCCACTTAAACCCTATATAGTTCAAGATAAGACCTTTATTGATCCTGAGAGTGACGGACATTCAGTCAGTCGCCATAGACAGCCCAAGCAGTTAAGATACAGGATACAACAGGGCAAGAAAAGAGTAGGCCTACTGTATATACAGCATGGTACTAAGACATCACAATTCAATGCAACACCATCAATAATTGGCCTTTTTTCTTTTACATTATACAACGTAATACAATAACAATATACAACACACAACACTATACACCCTCAGTACGCTTAGTTACAGCTGTGGTTCTCAAAGTGGGTTCCAGGGACCCCCAGGGGTCCTTGGGGGGGGTTCCAGGGGGTCCCCATTCAAATGAATAGTTCCATTCAAATTGACCCTTATGTGTCTGTAACTCTGAGAGTTACAACTCTAAAGGTTGTTGTTACACACCGGCGAATATAGCGAATATACGCAAAATTCTGACTCGTTCCGAATAATTAAAAGACGCTTTTTCGCTTCGCTTTTTCGCTCCATGTACGGAGCCATTGACTTTATAAGGTTTTTTTTAAAAAACGCATTATTCGCACGAAAAGATCGCCCCGGTGTGTAAGGACCTTTAGTGTTACATGAACACTGATAATGATACAACAGTGTAGATTGGGACCCCCCACAAGAAATTAAAATGGTTGAGTCCCTGGCATATCTTTTCAAATGGGGGTCCGTGGGCTTACTTTCTGTCAATTTGGAGGTCTTTGATGCGAAAAAGTTTGAACCACTGAGTTACAGTATAATTGGTTGAGCGGGGTGGGTCCCCCCTAGCCTGGCATTGCCAGACTGATCACGTTGGATTCACTGAATGAGTTAACAGGAACCATAGCGTTCCTATTCTGGGGGCCGAACATTTGGCAAAAAGTGATCAATCTACAAGCTCACAACAATAGATAGAATAGAATAGTCCCCACTCCTTGGGGTGTTTTTTGTGTCACTGTATATATGCAAATGTGAAATATTATGTACACTACAGTATGTGAAATTTGTCTTAACTGCATTTTAGTAGCAGTGAGCGCCATTCTACGGCGCTCGGGGAGCAATTAGGGGTTAACAGAAAAGCCGGCAAAAGAACGTCATGAACATATCGTCTCTGTCAGGGTGGAAACCTCATACTGTATGTCCAAAACTGCTACTTTTCAGGATAAAAAAAAAAGAAAAGTAGCAGATCCACAAGTTAAAAAATCGTTGCTTGGCACCGTGTATCGAGCTTGTGGATCTGCCACGTTTCTCTATGCTTCTATGATCTGCTATGCTTTTTAGTGTGTAGTATAGTATGATCAAGTAGGGGCGTTCATTTTTACGAAGAAAAACACAAAAAGTTACGATACGGAGACAGGGACGTGCACAGATAGACTCAAGGTGGTGCTAGAGCACCTGCCCTTCGCCCTCTTGAGCAGAAGTGCCCTTTTTCAGTTTACAGCAGGGGTCTTCAACAGGGGGTCCGGGACCCCTAGGCGGTCCTCAGAGTTACTACAGGGGGTCCGCCAAATCTTTATGTGATATGATTTTTCTTTCTATCATAACCACTCGAAACCTAGCATCCCTTTTCTGAGGAGAACTTTAGCCAAAAATAGCAGATCTACAAGCCCACAACGCCTCGCTATTTTTGGCAAAGAGGTATAGGTGTAGAGGGGAAAAAGAGCAGACCAAGTAAACAAAAAAAAGTATAATTTACTTGAGCACCTGCCCCTCAAAATGTCTGTGCACGCCACTGTACGGAGATGAGAGGTTTCTGTCCCCACAGCAGATATGTGAAATGGGGAAAAGAAGAGGAGGGGGGGATGATATTGTTGGGTCTGGGGGAGTAATTATACCTGGGTCACCATGCTCCATTTGACCTAGAAACTATAAAATGTTCTTTTGGGTGCGTTGGAGAAGGAGAGTGGTGGGACTGGTGTCTTAACGGCAGAAACAGAACATACATGGAGCTGTCGTCATAACTGCATGGTGATGGACAGACATGTAAAAAGTAAGTACATCTACTCAAGTACTCCCCACCATACTTTTTATAATTCTACTCCATTACACCTAGGAGGCAAATATTGTACTTTTGACTCCACTACAATTATTTGAAAAGTTTAGTTACAAAACACCAACTTATACTTGAATTATAGCTGATCTACAACAGTGAAAGTAATAAAAAACAACAACAAATACTCAAGTAAAACACAGATAAAACATATGCTTAGTAAATATACAAGTATCAGTAAATGTACACTACATTAGACTTTTTGTGTGGTAATTCTGCTTCAACAATGCTCTAACTAAGTTATTCCATACAGCAGTTTGCCAAAAGCCTATAGTCTTGAATGCATAACAGCAATGAAACGATTAAAGTAGAGGTTCTTCAAAATATTGGCTTTTACCCGTGAGGGATACGCATTTTACAAGCTAGGCTATATTTGGTGCATTTAGGGCGGTAACCTAGAAGTGACTTTGATCTTAAAAATCTAGTGCAAGTGGAACCACCTGGATTCAAACCTATGAACTGGACACCAAACATCTACCACAGAGTCAAGGGAGGAAGAATCCCCCTTTGACCGAAGAGGTCCTCATCAGGACCCTAGTCCGGGTCACGGCCAAACGTTGCCAGACCTCGCGAGAGAAACAAACAGCCAGATCGGCTATTTGAAACGGAAACAGATTGCCTATTTGAAAATAGCAGATCTACAAGCTCACAATGATCCACTATTTACAAAAGAAAATGTGAAAGGAATGTGAAATATTTGGAATATGAGGGTCTGCGCGGACTAATACATACAATTTGGGGGTTCTTGACCTGAAAGCGTTTGAGAAACACTAGTTCAAACAACATTAGAAAGGAACCCCAATTAAGCAAGTACACTTTTGAAACAAGCCCATAAAACCTGCAACTACCAATATTTACAACCAACTTTACAGAAAAAACAAGCCCAGAGTCGCTTATAATAAGCAGCAGACATGGCATCACTGGTCATGGCACCTGGATTCATACCCTGGTCTCCTGGGTAGGAAACCCCAAGCATCTACCACTCAGCCCAAAGGGATCTCCACCCTCCCCCGGGCCAAGGGAGATATGAGGTTTCTGGGTGTCGTCAGGCAAGACTACTCTGCTACTATGAGTCTAAGGGTGATTAATGACAAAATAAAATCCAAAAATAGTAGAAATGTAGGCATTTATGTTGCAGTGGGGCATGAAGGAGTGAGTTGTCTCCAGTTGTCTGGGTATGCTGAAAAGGAAGCATGCAAAGGGATTTGGGATTTCACACCTAATTAACCACTTATAACCTTATATTCAGCGCTTCCTTGAAAATAGCAGATCGACAAGCTCTGTAGTAGTGAATTCAAGGTTAATTTAGTGCTTTAGTTAAACTACAGCAGATTACAAACACGGCAGGCTTAGTAAGCAACACAGCTTTTTTCAACAATGAAATTAATAATGGGTGCGTTAGATTAAATCTAACACGCCCATTATTTTGTTTGATAAGCTGCAGCTGTGTTGCTTTACAACACACAGTGTACAATAAGGTCAGCCTTATGCAGCCTGACATGGTTTTAATCTACTGTAGTTTTCCTTTAACCAGAAATGGAAAAACAAACTACAAAATCAGCCTGTGGGATCATCACCCTTTAAGTTTAACCCGTTAAGACCTGGAACGCATCTGTGTCATTTTAGACTTCTTTGGGCTATTCAAAAATAGCAGATCTACAAGCTCATAGCGCGGCACCGAGTGCAGCGCTACGAGCTTGTATATCTGCTACTTTTGAAAAATCGTGAAATTTGTGCAAATCTTTGAATGTATATTTTTTAAGCGAACATTTGTAACTCTGGGGATTCTACAAATGTCCTCTAAATCCAAACAGTTGTTTTTGAAAAAATCTCAAAATATTTTGTTCCAGGGACCCCCCAGAAGCAAAGATTTCAGTATAAAATGTTTAAGATTTGCACCAATTTTCACCAATTTTCGAAAATAGCTGATCTACGAACTCGTAGCCTATGAGCTTGTAGATCTGCTATTTTTTGAAAAGCCAAAGAAATCTAAAATGACACTGATGCGTTCCCGGTCTTAATGGGTTAAGTTTAATGTACAAGCCAATTCAAAGCTATATGCTGCTGATTCTACAGTACTGAATTGCAACAATGACACAAAATGACCCTATGAATGTGACATGAACAGCTGCCATTCGTACCGGACCACCACAGCCCCTCACAATTAAGCGCCTCCCTGTTATACTTTAAACATGTCTGATGTAATTATGGAGCATAAGTCCCCATGTCAACATTTACAACTCCTCTCAAGTCAACACACTAACATCATGCAGCCTGAGTACAAGCCGTTCAAATGAGAAACACTGTGCTGTGTGACTGACAACCACATGTACAGTATTGGCAAGAATGAATGGCTTTGTTGTCTCTGCCATGGCTGGACGGCCGAAGGCCGGCCGGACGAACGGCTGAAGGGTGGAGACCTGTCACAATTATTACATAATCGCAATTGCTTGAGATAAAAGCAATTATTTTTGCATAATCGTCTCCATGTTGTAAAATGTTCATACATTTTCAAACATTTTCCAAAAAAAAACATTTTCCGCTATGTTTTACATGTTTTTGAAAGTATAAAATGTTTAAATGTGTCAGTAATGTCTTAGGTATATTTAAAGGGGCTACACAATGAATTTTAACTTTTTCTTCATTTTTGTGTGTTTTTGGTCTCCCCCACCTCTCTTCTGTTCCAACAAATACCCGACTTCGAGCATGCAGGCTTTCATAGGCTATCTGTGTTTTTTATGTAAATTGGTCTGAAAACAGTCCGTCAGATTTGTTCCCCCTGCCTACGTCACGTCTGGGAACAATTCCTCCCGTTTTTCAGTTCTAACCCAACAAAAAAAAAAAAAAAGTTTTTTGTTTTTTTAATAAAAATTAACACAGAACCAGGACATAACATGCATACAAACTGGCTCAATAGCGCCCCGTGCCAAACAGGACAATGTGGTATTGCAGGTGAAAGTGCTTTATAAGCCAGAGAGAAGTTAGTTGGAATGAGTATATCTGAGGCTTGATTTAGGCTCAAACCTTTTGAAAAACGTTTGAGGGACATAAACAATATGATATTAAATTGTATTATTATTTTTTAAATTCATGGTGTAGCCCCTTTAAGTTATTTGTCATATCTGCCCTTTGCCATTTGTGATAATGAAGTCTAAAAAACATGATTAATCGCAATCGCAATCATTTGTATCTGTAGCAGCAGATACAAACATGTAGCAGCAGATACAGGGGTCCTCTTTCTGGCCCCTTTGGACCAATCAGCATGACACTTTGCATGCATGCACCCACTGCACACAAAATGAAGTGGAAACCGAGCTAAACCTTCTAACCATCTGTCCATTGCACCAAGACATCAGAGACACATACTTCCCACAGATTACAACCACACACAGAGATTTTAAAAACATGACCAATGACAAAAAAACTCCCATATCTGCTGGGCGAAGTACAACAATGTGCAAACACAGCAGCACGATTCGTGAGTTGCTGTGATAGGAGAAGGATATCAAACGGAACACAGCCACCCTAAAGACTAATCATTGTGTATATTCCTGCACTATACCTGCACCCAGTGATCTTGGTACAGTACATAGAAATTGATCTATTGAAGATTCTGACTTTCAAATGTACATATTTTTTGTTTTGATTGTATTGCTGTATTTTTGTATTGTGCTTTCTGCTTTGTATGTTTTCTCATGCCAATAAAGCCCTTTGAATTGAATTGCATACTCCATCCCACTCGGGGTATGGCCAAGGAAGAATTGCCAACCCACATTTTTCAAATCCGGCAGTTTTGGCCTAAAACTCCTACACAGTACTGTAGGTCGTACACTCACAAATTGTTTTTCACCGAGATTCCTTGGATCATGACTCAACTCCCAGAGTTGCCAGACTAGCCCTTGGTGGTAGCCAACCCGGCCTGGCGGAGACGTGCGCTCTGAGGAGCGCATTGTCTAGTTTTCTTTCATTTCACACGAATAAACCTAACTTGAGAGTATAGCTTGATATAGTCAAATAGCTGTTTTTCCTCTTTCTGTTTTCGTTCATGGTTAATGGCTTTTATTAGAGGTCTAAATTGTTCCTAAGAGCAAGCAAGTTGCTCTATATAACACACTCACTGTTCATTCCACCCTCAATCACTTTCCAACAAGAAATATGTTTAGTCTAAATTTAGAACACTTAAGTTGAACCAGGCTAATTCAGACCAGAATAGATAGACTGTCTGAAGTCCATCCAAATCATGACGGATTTATGCTCAAGTGTTGCGTGCGTGTGTGTGTGTGTGCGTGTGTTTAACCAATTATGCCCTATATATGTCATCGTATGACGAATAGTGAAAATAGCTAATCTACAAGCCCTGAGCTCGAAATCTTATGACATTTTTCATCTACACTATTAAGCAAATAGGGATGCTCACAATCACACTGGACCTAAGTTGGCTCTGTACTTGGACAGCTTTTTTTTCCCATCGACACCAAATCTCTGTAACTCTGACAGTGAACAAAATTCTAAGAGTTATTTATTTATTTATTTTTGAAAATTGTATTGGAGGATAAACCCTTTTTTTATGGGGGGGGGGGGGGGTCCTTTGAAATTAAATAGGTTGAGAATCACTGAATTAATTATACAATGGGATTTCTCCTTGTTTATACAGGAGAAATCTCATTGAGATACAATATCTTCTGTTATAAGGGAGCCCTGTTTTTGAATAGCCAAAGTATACCCCACTTTTAGAACCAATGGTGTCCGGACAGGCATCTGCCCACACATGGAGAACATATCTATCTCCAGGCCTCCTCGCCACCTCCTCACACCTCAGATAACCTCTGTACAGCATGGGGGGCAGTGTTGCCAGATTCTGTGAGAGAAACAAGCAACCAGGTCTAGGAAAACCAGCCCAAAAGAAGCGACTATGGGCCACATGAGCACTTTAACATAATACATCAGCCATTTGAAAATAGCAGATCTACAAGCTCACAACGCGTCGCATCGCGACGCGTTGTGAGCTTGGAGATCTGCTATTTTTCAAATAAAATCTTGCAGGGAAATTATAAAAATCAGATCTGGCAACCCTGATGGGGGGTGGGGTAGGGTATGTTTCCTATAGACGCCCATGCATCCCACCACTGTGTGACAGCCATGATGTTTTATAAGTCATTTTATACTGTTTTATACTGCGTTGTTACTATGGCAACTGCATTTCCCTCAAAGGAACCATAAAGGTCTGTCTGTCTGTCTGTCTGTCTGTCTGTCTGCCTTCCCCTCCATTTGGGTCCATTTGTATACTCTCAAGAGTGTTAAATTAACACTCAAGATCGGGGTCCCAGAGATAGAAATGGAGAGGGCCACTAAATGCCTCCACACTCACTCCAATCTGACAGACAAACACAACGCATTGTGAATGGGGCGTGTCCATGTTGTCTGTAGGCGTGGCTTCTGCCCGATCATTAAGAGGCTAATCCAATTACAGCCTCATTTCAGCTTTTGGCTACTTTCAAAAGGGACTCCTTTCAATAGATTGTTTGTGTGTATGCGTGTGTGTGTGTGTGTGTGTGTGTGTGTGTGTGTGTGTGTGTGTGTGTGTGTGTGTGCATGCATGCGAGTGTGCGCGCGCGCGTGTGTGTGTGTGTGTGTGTGTGTGTGTGTGTGTGTGTGTGTGTGTGTGTGTGTGTGTGTGTGTGTGTGTGTGTGTGTGTGTGTGTGTGTGTGTGTGTGTGTGTGTGTGTGGTGTGGTGGTGAGTGTGATCATTTCATTATCTAGGCAAACAGCTATTAATTGGCTGGATTTACAAGCTTGATCTTTGTTTCATGACAGGAAATTGGTTTAGCCCAAGGTTCTATGCAGTGCTGGAAGAAGTAATTGGGTTTTTTACTTACTAGGTAAATATAGTAAAAGTAAAACATACTCAATTAAAAGGCCAGTATTAAAAAATGTACCGAGTACAATTACAAAAGTATCAGAATATACTCACGGACCAAAGCACAATACAAAAATGTGTCGAAATTTGTCAAACGTTTTTCGAAAATAGTAGCAGATCTACAAACTCACAAGACGCAATGTATTAGTTTGTAGATCTTGTGAGCATGTATTCAATCTAAATCTGTATAAGTAACTAGTAACTAAAGCGATCAAATAATAATTGCAGCGGAGTAAAAAGTACAATATATGCCTCTAAAATGTAATGGAGTAGAATATAAAGTATAAAAAATTGGAAATACTTGGGTAAAGTAAAAAGTACCTCCAAATTGTCCTTAAGTATAAGTGCGGTACTTGAGTTAAATGTACTTAGTTACTTTACAACCACTGATTATTTCTATGTGGAGACAGAGCCAAGTGTAGCCAGTGAATCACTTCTTTATGTGAGGCTCCGGAATCACACAGACTTTCTGTCCGGTTTCCACATTATGCAGATCCCAGCTATTGAGGGCCATGCAGTCGGTGGCCTAGGATCCCTGCACATACAAAGCAGGACAGGCCAAACTGATCCAATACCACAGTTTAACCCAGTGTTTCTCAAACCTTTTCATGTCAAGGACACGCAAATTGATATTTATTTGGCTGCGGACCTCCCCCATCTCAAAAATGTTTTGTGCCAGGGACCTTAACAAGCTTTATATACATTCAAAGATTTTCACACATTTTCACGATCTTTGAATAGCCAAAGTACAAAATATGGATAAAGTAATTACAATTATTGTGACATTATATTAACTAATTTGGCTGGGGAAATGCCACACTCTGTAGAACTTCCTCTGTCCTAATTAAATGGTAAAAAAAAAATCTATAACTATTGGTTCTTAGAAAACCTTTTCATGGTTCTCTTCCGCAAGAAAGTAATGGCAATCGTAAACAAAACAAAATAGGAAAGATGAATCCATCAAATCTTGAAACTTGAACAAAAACAAAATACAACCTCTATTCATAAAAGTATACACACAGTGCACAATACGTGTGTGTGTGTGTGTGTGTGTGTGTGTGTGTGTGTGTGTGTGTGTGTGTGTGCACGCACGCAAAAACCCATCATGCTCATTCATATGCTGTGCCATTTGGCACAACATAGCTGACTGATTGGGCAAAACAAACCGTCGATTCTCACACCTGTGCCGTCCAACGGGTGCCGAGTCGGGACGGATTCGTCCATCCGTCATCATTTGACGTGAAGAGGCGGCTGCAACATTGCATGTTTACGAGGACATGATGATTTATGATACTGTCCCTATCGCTATTCACCTGTTTCCTAGGCTGTGTGTTTTCCACTTCCTGTCGATTTGATCCAATGGAATCCAATGAAACTGGTCAGATGACCAATGATATCCAATGAAATCGACAAATGTTTTACTTAAGTAAAAGTATCAATACTGCAATGTAGAAGAAGTATGTTACAAGTAAAAGTCCGGAATTCAACATTTACTTAAAAAAAAAAAGTACAAAAGTATTTATGAAAACGTACTTAAAGTACCAAAAGTAAAAGTACAAAAATGTTTGAAAATAGCAGATCTACAAGCTCACAACGCGTCGCGATGCGACACGTTGTGAGCTTGTAGTTCGGCTATTTTCAAATAGCCTCGGTATAAAGCGGACTTGAGCCACGCGAGGCTCCCCGAGTCAGCACGTCATGCGCGAGTAAATCTTCAGACGGCGTGCCAGCCTTGTTTTAAGTGTTTTTTAGCGGAGTCGTCAACCTCTTACGAGTTGAGTTTGAGAACGGGTTTGAGAACAGCACTTCCGCATTGGAGTGTGGCCGGGATTTCTGGGGGGACGGGGGTTACCCGTTACGTCAAATGTTGCCGGTCAAATGTCGCCCCCCAAGCCTATAGTACTTGTACGAGTGAGAATATGTTGAAACAAAAGAGTAATATCTACGTAACATGGTGGAGGTCAAACGAGAGAGGTGTGCATAGTTGAGCGTGTTGGGCTATGTTTCAGCCACAAGATTGTTTCAGCGTTTTCAAGCAGGTGGGCAAATGTGCAGACAGAGTGACGTACCGTACACATACTGTACTAGGGATGGCCAAATGGAGACATTTTATTAACCGGTTACCGTTAGGCCTTAACGATGAATCAATCGATAACCGGTAAGAAAAAAATTGTGTAATATATTTTTTAAGGGCCAAAATACATTTTATTTCAAAGGGCCAAGTCTACACAGTTTGTTTTGTGTCTCCAGCAGAGTTTCTAGTGTCTAGAGTGCACATGAACTCTGCAGCCGCACTGAGGCGCTCCAACACAAACAATACCAATACAAAAGACGGGGAAGAAGAATAAAGTGGAAGTTACGTGTGGTTGCAGGTGTAGACTTGGCCAAAAAACAAGTAAAAACATTTTTGGCCCTTAAAAAAAGTAGTATTAATCGGTTGCCGATTTCTTAACGGTTAACGGTTGGCCATCCCTATACTGTACACAGACAGATAAGCAGCCTCGTTATTACGATCGTTTCACATTAGCGTTTCACACAGCAAACAACAGATGATGTCAATAACATCACCTGTACTTAAGCCTGACACCATGATCGTACAACAACGACAATAGACGATCAACAAGCTCACAACGTGTGGCTGTGTAACGATTCATTCATACCAAAAATGGGGGTCCTTGAAATTGCAGGATTTGAGAACCCACTGCATTAAGACCTGGAACGCATCTGTGTCATTTTTTTATTTGAGCTAAAAAGCATTATTTTACACTTTGGCTGTTCAAAAAATAGCAGATATACAAGCTCATAGCGCGGCACCGAGTGCCGCGCTATGAGCTTGTAGATCTGCTATTTTTGAAAAATCGTGAAAATGTGTGCAAATCTTTGAAGATATCTATTCTTTTAAAGCGAACATTTTTAACTCAAATCTTTGCTTCTGGGGGGGTCCATGGAACAACATTATTTTGAGATGGGGGTCCGCGGCTAAATACATATAATTTTGGGGGTCCTTGACATGAAAAGGTTTGAGCACCACTGACTTATAGAAACATACGTTTTTCAGAACACTGTTGGGATTTAGAAGACATTTTGTAGAAAATCAGTGGATCGCAATGTTGTCGTGTGATTTCCGACAGGCATTCTCTCTCTTACCTGCAACAACAGGTGAGCCGGTTGCCACCGCCGACACCAGCACCGCCGTCATCAGCCCCAGAAAGACTGCGTGAAGAAGGGCAGCCGCGGGCCTCACCGTGGAGCCGCCTGGGGGTGGGAGAAAACCTGCCATCGTATGGAGGTCAAGGCATCGTATCCATTTAGGGGAGAACGGGGGAGTATTTTCTCACTTTACCACCCAGTGGATGGCTGCTCAGACGGCTTTGATGAACACACGGGGAGGAGTTTTTTTTTGGGGGGGGGGGGTCAAGTGTCTTGCTTCAGGGACTCTTCCACACGTATACTGGGGGGCGAGCCGGGCAGTCGAACCGGGCAACCTTCCGATTCCCCAGATGGCCTCTCTCTCTCTACCCACTCAGCTTATGGGTGTCCGTTTATTAGGAGAAGGTTCATGCTGACGGAAGCTTCAGGCTGTGTGGGTGTTTTTTGCTCGGGTGCCTTCCCCTTTCTTGGGTGTAAACCCCTTTAGTTCCTGGTCCCCGCCGTCCGTAACGTGTGTCTGTCTCTACGGTCTTCAGGCTGGAAACAAAACAAGGTTGTGCTGTTAAAAATATATAATTGGCATGTTGTACGACATGCATGAAAAAGTTGAAATTCACTCAAATACAGTATAATAATGATAGGCGTGTGTGTGCGAGCGTGCGTGCGTTGGTGTGTGTGTGTGTGTGTGGGGAAATTGAGAGAGAAAGAGAGAGAGAGAGAGGTTCAACACAGGTGACATTCCCATGGTATGCATAACAATGAATTCACGCGCGCGCGCACGCACGCACGCACGCACGCACGCACGCACGCACGCACGCACACACACACACACACACACACACACACACACACACACACACCTCAGCTGCCATGTTTATAATTAAAGCCATATAACACTTTCAAGCCAGGGGTCAATTTTTGGTTAGATTTGTACCCCCTATCAGAGTTAAAATAAACACCATGGATGTTTACAGTTTACAGTGCATCAACAGCTATTCTGCATCTAGCTGCCTGTAGTCTCTAAAACAAAAGGAACGCCATGCGTTGTTCACAAAGGGAGCAGACAGACATGCATCATAGAGGTATAGTATATATCATACATGCATGCACCCACGTGCTCCATAGAGGCAGATCATATGGGGGATAATAATTATTAGTCCGTTCAGTAATCATAAAGGCAACCTCATGGCGTCACGCATGATGACCAGATAACTCACTGACTGCGCACACACACACACACACACACACACACACACACACACACACACACACACACACACACACACACACACACACACACACAGGCACGCACGCACACACAGGCACGCACACACATGCAGGCATGCAAGCAGGCACCGCACATGCACACATTATTGAGATGACAAAGGAGGATCAGACCAGACCAGACCACACACGCACGCACGCACGCACACATACATGCTAGAATGCGGCACGTTACAGATCTAAACGTTACATTTCCCCGTTACATTGCAGCATCATCATGATGTGTTGTCCCGTTACTTCAATATGACTCATTGGATATGATAGCCAGGCAGCCAGACACACAGACACTTTGAAATTATCCCCTAAAGCAGGGGTCTTTTGCTGCTCTTTTTTCCCCCTGTACACCTATAACTCTTTGCCAAAAATAGCCGATCTACAAGCTCACAACACCTCACAGCGCGAGGCATTGTGAGCTTGTAGATCTGCTATTTTTGGCTAAAGTTCTCCTCAGAAAAGGGATGCTAAAAAATCATATCACACAAAGATTTGGTGGACCCCCTGTATTAACTCTGAGGACCCCCTGTTGAACTCAGACCCCTGACCTAAAGCTCATCAAAAACACATTTTCTATTAAATATGATTGTAGTTTAATATCATCATTATTTGTGCACAACTAGCTCAGTAACGTACCAATGAACGTATATGAACACTTACCCCCCCCCTCAAAAAAATGGGATCAGCTCCTCGCACTATTAGATATGTGTATATTCCTTCGTATGTCCTCGGAGAGATAGAAAAGCCGGGTCAAAGCATGCAGTCAAACTTTAACAGCGCTACAATGTAACTAAGATGTAACTTATTGCGATTGTGATGCTGTTTGCTGATCATCAGTGTCTTCTCTCTGCCTTTCATCTGACACTCTCTGGCAACACTGTAGCCACTAGCAGGGTTGCCAGATCTGCGTATTATAATTTCCCCGCAATATTTTATTTGAAAATTAGCCGATCTACAAGTTCACAACGCGTCGCATCGCAACGCGTTGTGAGCTTGTAGATCTGCTATTTTCAAATAGCTTATGTATATGTTAAAAGTGCTCATGTGGCACATAGTCGCTTCTTTTGGGCTGGTTTTCCTAGACCTGGTTGCTTGTTTCTCTCACAGAATCTGGCAACGCTGTAGCCGCTAGTAGTCATCCCGGCACGGTCACGCCCCCCGGCGCATCCCATTGGCCCTCGGTGTCCACTGCACGACGGTGATTGGATCCGGGCTCTGTCCCTCAGAAAGGGGGTGGGAGGAGGGGGCGTTAAGTTCGGTTGTGACTGGCGTCTGTGGCTTCCACGGCAACGTAGGTCGTCTCGTGCGAACCGTTAAGCCTGGAAAATAGCAGATCTACAAGCTCACACACAACCAGTGGTGGAAAAAGTACTCACATTTTTTTGACTTAAATAAAAGTATCAATGCTGCAATTACAAATAATAACAAGTTAAGGTCCAGGATTAAACATTTACTTGAGTAAAAGTACAAAGGTATTGGTATAAAAATGTACTTAAAGCACCAAAAGTAAAAGTACTCATTATGAAGGTCCCATTTCACAAGTTTTCAAATGTATACAATGTATAAAAATCCAAAAAAATAGCAGATCTACAAGCTCACAACGCAAGATCGGCCATTTTCAAATTGCCAAAGTATAGGTCTGAACCAACTGAAGTGGTTTCGTAATAATAATACAAATCTACAAAGTAACAAGTAGTAGCAAAAGTTTTCAAATAATTATAGTGGAGTAAAAGTACATTTGCCTTTGAGATGTAGTGGAGTAGAAGAAAAAATATTGAAAATTGGAAATACTCCAGTAAAATAAAAGTACCTCAAAATTGTACTTAAGTACAGTACTTGAGTAATTTTACTTAGTTACCTTACCACTGTAAGTGGCAGCCTAATTACATTGACGTGTGCCCAGCAGAAACGCTAGTGTATGCTGCCACCTAGTGGTAAGGTTAAATCATTGTAGGGCACCGTTTATGAATAGTGCACCGGTCCTTCACATTTTCATGTCAAGGACCCCTAAACCTAAATCGATCTGCATTGGGCTGCGGACCCCCATCTGACAACATTGTCTTGCCATGAACCCTTATTAGAGAATATGTTTTAAAGTATTCAAACGTGATTTTTCAAATAGCAGATCTGCTATTTTTTACTATAGCTGAAGCATGAAACAGGGTTAAAGTGGTTAAACAGATTTTGATGATGCTGCTAAGTAATCTTTTCTGGGGACCCACAGATATCTCCATTTCCACACCCTAATGCCATAGAGAATACAGTGTAATTTGAAAAAATCACACCCTGTGTGGAGAGAGTGGTGCCTTTGATGAGCCCCGTATTGATGTTGTCGTCAATGTTTGTTTATTGGACATACATACATACACCCGGACACACAGACAAAGTCAGATATAGGAGTGGTTGGCACCACTCAAAAAGATAACATGTAACTTAAATATATTTCTATAAACAGAGATGGAACTGGATGTTGAAAGCCAGGAGATAAATGTAGGTGCTACGCCAGGGACAATATCCTGAGGCTGTTTGGCAAGTTAAAAAAAAACGTAAAATGTATATATATATGTGTCACGTCCTGGGTCTTTCCCCTGCCTTTTCCTGTTCTTACCACTCTCTGAAATGTCCTTGGCACAAACACTGGGTCTGCCATGAGAATAGTCACACCAGGGCCCACGTACAGCATGGCCCCGTCAGGTGCCCCTGGGGGCCACAGGCATAATGTTGCTCCAATCCGAACCAAACTTGGCAGTTGGCACAAACACTGTTCAGGGGTCTGCTATGACAATAGTCCCAACAGGGGCCATACGTGCGCCGTTGCTTCAATCCGCCAAAAGAACGCTGTTCAGGGGTTTTCAAAAATGTTATCCAAAATTGGTATTTAGTAGCACCAACTCTTCCATCTTGAATCATTTACCTGCAAATAGAGATGATGTAGATGTTACTACAGTCCATCCTGAAAGTTTACAAAATGAACACACCAATTAACACACTGCAGTAACACACCAAAAATATGCTGTGTTACTGCAGTGTTTAACACTTCAAATGGCCATGTAAATCGGTGACCACTGCTCTGGTCAATGCAACATAGGACTATGTTGGACTATGTAAAAAAAAAAAAGAAAAAAAAAAAAGTAAAATATTTTTCACAGGTCAACCAAAGTGATGGGTTGTAAGCAAATGAGTTGTTTGGGTCCCTGTTATTGGCCTTTGACTTGAAAGCCATTTACAATTTAGTGAACTTGGCCCTGTTCATCGGCCTTCAACTTCAAGCCTTGCCCTGGTTATAAACATAATCTCTTCACCACGGCTGAAGGCACCATTATGTTTTCACCCTGTTTGTTTGTTCTGTTCGGGTTCAATCAAACAAACCGCAGGACCGATAAGTGTCACATTTCAGAACAGGACAAGGCTGAGGCCAATAATACTGAAGCTTTAAATGATGAGAGATTTTTTTCCATCTCTCCCTTCTGGTCTGTCAAACATAGGCACCCTCAGTCATTATCAAATCTACCAAAAAGTCTGAGGATGCAGAGGAATATCAGAATGATGTCAAGGTAGAGGTTGAGGGCGGCGTAGACATACTCGTCTGGACTCAGACTCAGCTTCTTGTTGCCCAGGAGTCTCTGGGTGTCCACAGCCAAATAGCAGGTGAAGATGAGGGCTCCCATTGCGGCATAGACAACGTGCAGGATCTTGTTCGCAAGGAAGATGGCGAGAATTAAAACGACCCACAGGACCATGGCGCAAACAGAGAGCACCCCCGCCCACGAAGTGAAGTCATACTTGGTCTGTAGGGAGAAGAGGACCACGGTGACGCAGACCGATGTGGTGATGGCGACAGCCATGAAGACGATTTCTGTGTCGTAGGAGCTGGCAATCATTCCCACCATGAAGGACATGCTCAGGGTCAGGATAGACAATGCAATCAGGTTCCAGGGGTGTTTGCGGCGGAATTCTCCGCCGCAGACGAGTAGGAAGAAAGTGGTGATGTAGATGGCGATGGACGTGTAATAAAGCCACTGGTTTTTCATCACAAAGTACTTGGCATCATGGATATAGGTAATGGCAGCAACAAAGTTGAACGTGACCAGCAGCTGCACTGTGAGGATCAAGAACACCTTCCTGATGAAAGCCTTTCGGATGGCCATGTCCTCAAAGTAGGGGTTTAAAGTGTCGTGGTAAGATGGAGGAGGTCCCGGGTGGTAGCCTGGTTGTCCATAGGCGGCTGCCGGTGGGTAGGCTGTATGGGGGTTTTGGCCGTATGGAGGGGGCAAGGAGAAGCCTGGCTGAGGGGCCACATTGAAGCCTGGCTGGGGAGGCCCGTAGACGTTATGGGGGGTGTTGCTCTTGCCTGTGACGGGGAAACCACTCTGATCCTGCGACATGGTGCGATGTTCAGCTCAATGCACTACTATCACAATGACGGTTTCCCTTTTATAAAGAGGCCTTGGGGAAATATCTACATGTATCTAAAGCTGTTGAATAATATTGAGAGTGTCTAATAGTTTCGCTGACTATAGTAACGGGCGGAATCACCATAGCCTTTTATAGCCTCCAGGTCACACCTCCTGACGCGTGTGTTCGTGGCTCCAAATATGGTAATACAACACATTTTCATTTTTTTCAGATTTTCTGTCTGTCACCTATGTACTGGCCACCCCCATTGTTCAATGTGTGCAGGGTAGTCCTATAACCAGAGTGATGGGGGGAAAAAACAACATCTGCCAAAAAGTGAGTTGTTTGCATCCCTGTTATTGGCCTTGGACTTGCCCTGTTCATCGGCCTTCAACCTCAAGCCTTGCCCTGGTTATAAACATAATCTCTTCACCAAGAACGAAGGCAACATTATGTTTTCACCCTGTTTGTTTGTCTGTTCGGGTTCAATCAAACAAACCGCACGACCGACAAGTGTCAAATTTCAGAACAGGACAAGAAGGCTGAGGCCAATAATACTGAAGCTTTCAATGATGGAGAGGATTTTCCCATCTCTTACCTTCTGGTCTGCCAAACATAGGCACCCTCAGTCATTATCAAAACCACCTAAAAGTCTGAGGATGAAGAGGAATATCTGAATGATGTCAAGGTAGAGGCTGAGGGCGGCAACGACATACTCGTCGGTTTCCAGTTTCTGCTTCTTGTCGCCCAGGAGTCTCTGGGTGTCCACCGCCAAATAGCAGGTGAAGACGAGGGCTCCCATCGCGGCGTAGACAATGCTCAGGATCTTGCTGGCAATGAAGATGGAGAGAATGCCAACGACCATCAGGACCATGAGGCAGACAAAGAGCACCCCCGCCCATGAAGTGAAGTCATACTTGGTCTGTAGGGAGAAGAGGACCACGGAGAAGCAGACCACGGCGGTGATGCCGACAGCCATGATGACGATTTCTGTGTCGTAGAAGCTGGCAATGGTTCCCACCATGAAGGAGATGCTCAGGGTCAGGATAGACAATGCAACCAGGTTCCAGGGGTGTTTTTTGCGGAAGTCTCTGCAGCAGACGAGTAGGATGACAGTGACCAAGTAGATGGCCATGGACGTGAATAAAAGCCACGGGTTTCTCATCACAAATTGCTTGACAGCGTGGAAATAGGTAAAGGCAGCAACAAAGTTGAACGTGACCAGCAGCTGCACTGTGAGGATCAAGAACACCTTCCTGATGAAAGCCTTTCGGATGCCCATGTCCTCAAAGTTGGTGTCGGTGAAGTAAGATGGAGGAGGTCCCTGGTGGTAGCCTGGTTGTCCATAGGCGGCTGCCGGTGGGTAGGCTGTATGGGGGTCTTGGCTGTATGGAGGGGGCATGAAGCCCGGCTGAGGGGCCACATTAAAGCCTGGTGGCGGAGGGGGCCCGGAGAAGCCTGGCTGGGGAGGCCCGTAGCCGCCCTGCGACATGGTGCGCTGTTCAGCTCAATGCACTCCTTTCACAATGTCGGTTTTCCTTTTAAAAAGAGGCCTTGGGGAAATATCTACAGGTATCTAAAGCTGTTGAATAATATTGAAAGTCTAATAGTTTCGCTGATTATAGTAACGGGCGGAATCACCATAGCCTTTTATAGCCTCCAGGTCACACCTCCTGACACATGTGTGGGTGGCTCCATATATGGTAATATGGTGCCATATAGGGAATCGCAGTTCCCGCCCACTGCCTGGTTCCACTGCAAAATACTCAATGCATTTTTCCCATTGACACATCCAAAAATATTTATATCAATTAATTTAAGCCTATAATCAAGCTATCCAGGGTCCTGGTGAATCATGACCATAAAACGTTTGATTCTGTGAAAAAAAAAAAATTGAAAACGGAAAAACAAAGGGTATTTATTAAATATAGTATATCATATAATTAAATATAAAATTTAAAAAAATCACAGAAAAAAATGTTTAATGGTCATGATTCACCAGGACCCTGGATGGCTTGATTCTAGGCTTAAATTAATTGATATAAATATTTTTGGAAATGTCAATGGGAAAAATGCTTTGAGTATTTTGCAGTGGAACCCGGAAGTTGCCGCAACTGCGATGCCCTATATGGTAATACAACACATTTTCACCGTTTTCGGATTTTCTGTCACCTTCTAATTTACTGGCCATCCCCATTTTTCAATGTGCAGGGTAGTCCTATAGACTGGCTGTCACATGACTGACAACGAAATACAGACATGTTTCAGAACAAAGATATGTTGGCATTACAAACATTGTTAACAAGTTAAAAACTAGATAGAAACATTGAATAAGCCTTGTGATGACCACACACATTGCGTAGGCACCCTATTGTATTCAGTAGGGGTGGATAATATTCACACCCAGAGAAACCAGGCCATTTCCCACCTAGAATCACTAGGCCAGCGTCTCTAAGTGGTCTCTCGACCGGCTTCATCGGGAGGTTGTGTGCGTTAATTTTGCTAAGCAATATGTTAGTTTCATTCATATTCATGTATTAGTGAATTACATTTTCCCATTTCCATGGATGCTAGGGGACAGCTCCCATTCAAGCAAATAAGGTGAATTAAGGCAGAATTCTGATAGCCAATACCGTTAGTCCATAATTGGCTTCCAAATTTAGTGGGAGGGGCCTATTTTACATAAAATCATTATCGAAACGTCCAATCAACCCCAAATTAGAATGACATGTCATGGGTCGTGTTCCCAACAAATCATAAAAAGCATTCCCACTTTGAACCCCACAAATGTGCAAAATATAACCTTTTGCAAAAACATGATTTTTTTGGGGGGAATCAATCCCCTCAAAATGAAATACACATGATCTCAGGACTGATGTGACAATGCAATTGGCTCTTAAAATTAGTGGGAGAGCCTATTTCTTAAAAACAAAACGCCATAAATCACGAACGCAGGATCCGATCAGCACCAAATTTGAATCGCATGTTGCATGGCCTCCGACGCTGTTCCTCCGAGCATATTCCTCGAGTCCCGGCAGCCGCAACCCACGACTTGTGTCGGGGCAACCACACTTGCAATTTATTTTTTATACTTTTTTTTTGGTAGTTTTGTAACTGCATTTTGTCTTGTAATATTTCTGTTAATATTGTTTGTAAAAAAAAAAAAATGTCGGCAAATATTTGGGAGTGTAGCCTAATTATGATGATTTTTCCAGCAATTGTATAATGTGAAAGCCTTCTTTACATTTTGTGTTATATAACCTTTGACTGTACTACCTGTCCTGTTAACAAACTTGTTAATAAGTATTCAATCAATCAAGACATTTCCACAAGCTTTTTCCTTTTCCCTTTTCCCCCCCTTTTTCTCACCAATGTAACCGTTATGCCAATTAATTCCTCCCAGGGACATCACAGGCTCTCAGAAGGTGGGGGGGATGGACTTTCGGTGGACTGTTACTATACCCCTTATTTTACACTTTGGCTATTCAAAAATAGCAGATATACAAGCTCATAGCGCGGCACCGAGTGCCGTGCTATGAGCTTGTAGATCTGCTATTTTTGAAAAATCGTGAAAAACATTTGTAACTGTCAAATGTAAACACATTTTCTATTTTCAAAATTGTGCGTTTTTTGTCGTTTTTTGGTTACTTTATTTCGGTTTTAGGGTTAGGGTTAGGTTATTTAATTCTTATTTTTGCCTGATTTTACCGATTTATTATTAAAAAAAAAAGTTTTTATTTTTTCAAAAAGTGGGGGGTATGAAATCACGGATCTGTGAGAGTGAGGGTGTCGCGTCGTACGCACAGTGAATGGCCGTGACGCCCCTGATTCCTCCCCACACACATTTCTGTGTGTTGTCACAACTGTTGTATCCTACTGGCTCACCTGCCTGTGAGGAGTGGATGTAGAGCCTCCCCCCCCCCCCCCCCCCAGCTCATAGGAGTATGTGCAGTGACTAATATCACCCTCCCCGCCTGGCTTCCGTCTCCGCCTGGCTTCCCTCTCCCGAACAACACTGGCCAATTGTGTTCATATAGACACTCGATGCACCGTGGTGGATTCGAACCAAGGGGCCAGCCTGAGATTTTTACATTGACGCCAATACGGAAGAGACAGTTCATATGCATGGCCTGTAGTTTCGCTGTTTTACCCCATGCGGGTGTCAGAAAGAATTTATTGTAACGCAAGCGGATGGGTTTTAGACTAGATTTTCTTACCTTAATAAAAATTGTCATAAATACTATATGCTTCCAGTCGCTAGTTTAAAGTCTCCTTTCAATCTTTCATCATGATATGCGTTTTGGTAAACTATGGTCCCATTTATTTTAAAATTGACGATAAAGTATATAGCTCTGGGAGGGGCGGGATGATTTGATTGACAAGCTACACAACCAATAGCATTCATTCCCCGCCCCCGCTTTTGATTGACAATCTACCCAACCAATAATGATCTGGTTTCATTCTGCAGGATATGACGCGATATTGAAAGATGGCGGATTGCACACAGCTGAACAATCGGCTTCGTTTACGGTCTGTAGAGTCTAGGGGCGTAACGCTGTCCATTCATTTTATACAGTCTATGATTCGAACACCCAGACTCCGCTCCGCGGTAGTGGGCAGCTATGTGGAAATGGCCTCTGCTACGTTTCTCATATTTTTTATATAGCCGATCTACAAGCTCAAGGCTGGACTCGGTTCAGAGTCCTTCATTGATGTTACATATAGTTCTGCCACCTTTTCTGATTAGTCAATATTTGATAGTTTCTATCTTTTGCCATCATTCTTTGCTGCTTGGTGTAATAATGTACATTCATATTTTAATATATGTTTTTAAATCCCAATATTTGAGGAATCCATATGCAGAGGTACTTCCTTAGCATAACCTACTGACAGCATGCACAAGCTGTTTGACATCGATCGGTCCATCGCATTCCTCACATTCTCATTCTGACTTGTCAACCCTTGTCCCCGGGGCTACGTGGCAAAAACATAATCTCTCCACCAAGCTGAAGGCATTCAATGATGAGGATAGGAGAGGTCTCCTCCGTCTCTTTCTCCCTTCTGGCCTGCCAAGGCTAGAATACTTCTATCCCTCAGAAAACCCCAAAAGTCTGAGGATGAAGAGGAATATCTGAGTGATGTCCAGGTAGAGGTTGAGGGCGGCGAAGACATACTCGTCTGGACTCAGAGCCAGCTTCTTGTTGCCCAGGAGCAGCTGGGTGTCCACAGCTAAATAGCAGGTGAAGATGAGGGCTCCCAGCACGGCGTAGACAATGTGCATGATCTTGTTGGAAATGAAGATGCAGAGAATGGCGAAGACCATCAGGACCATGAGGCAAACAAAGAGCACCCCCACCCATGATGTGAAGTCATACTTAGTCTGTAGGGAGAAGAGGACCACGGAGAAGCAGACCACGGCGGTGATGCCGACAGCCATGATGACGATATCTGAGTCGTAGGAGCTGGCAATCATTCCCACCATGAAGGACAGGCTCATGGTCAGGATAGACAATGCAACCAGGTTCCAGGGGTGTTTGCGGCGGAAGTCTCCGCAGCAGACGAGTAGGAAGAAAGTGACCACGTAGATGGCCATGGACGTGAATAAAAGCCACGGGTTTTCCATCACAAAGTGCTTGGCATCATCGATGAAGGTAAAGGCAGCAACAGAGGAGAAAGTGACCAGCAGCTGCAAGGTGAGGATTGAGAACACCTTCCTGATGAAAGCCTTTCGGATGCTCTTGTCCTCAAAGTCAGAGTAGGGACTGAAAATGTTGTACGGTGGAGGAGGTGATCCCTGTTTGAAGCCTGGTTGTTCATAATCCGCTTCTGGTGGGGGATATGGCCCCCTGTGGCCTTGGCTGTATGGAGGGGGCATGGAGAAGCCTGGATGAGGTGGTTGTTGAGGGGGCATGTAGATGCCTGGCTGAGGGGGCATAAAGATGCCTGGCTGAGGGGTCATGTAGATGCCTGGCTGAGGGGTCATGTAGATGCCTGGCTGAGGGGTCATGTAGATGCCTCGCTGAGGGGGCATGGAAAAGCCTGGCTGAGGGGGGTCATAGATGAGTAAACCTCTCTTATCTAGCGTCATGGTGCACTAGTCGGCTCAATGCACTGCTATTGATTTTCCTTTTAGAGTCTCGACGAAATAAATCTTCTTTCAGAATACAGCAGGGCTGTACAGCATATATTATAGTTATATACTGACTTCAAAACATGCAGGACGTTATGAACTGATGTCACAGTAGAATGTTGATTCCATATATGGTAATATGGCTCCATATATAGGATTACCCATTACATTTTTCAATAGCCACCCGGCCACACATCCTGACATATGTTGACTCCATATATGGTAATATGGCTCCATATATGGGATTACCCAGCACATTTTTCAATAGCCACCCGGCCACACCTCCTGACACATGTTGACTTCATACATATGGCTCCATATATGGGTGCAGGATAATCCAACCAGACTAGAATACAACTGTGCTGTCATGTGACTGATAATGAAATGTGGATGCGATTGAGAACAAGGAGAGGTTGACCTTAACGATTATAGGTTATTTTCAAGGGGTTAGCGTTCTCCAAGCTGTCGGTTCAGTCATTCGAAGCTGCGAAGATGACGACCAGCATACGATACCAAAGCAGCATCCCAGTTAAAACCGATGAAGGCACGGAGGAGAAACAGTATGTGGGTTTCGCTACCCTGCCCAACCAAGTTCACAGGAAATCTGTGAAGAAGGGATTTGGCTTCACCCTCATGGTTGCAGGAGAGTCCGGCATGGGCAAATCCACTCTGGTCAACAGCCTGTTTCTTACTGACCTCTATAAGGACAGAAAGCTCCTCAGTGCAGAGGAGCGTATTAACCAGACACTAGAGACGATCAAGCATACAGTGGATATCGAGGAGAAAGGAGTCAAACTCAAACTGACAATCGTAGACACGCCAGGGCTCGGAGATGCTGTCAACAACAATGAGTGCTGGAAGCCAATCACAGAGTACATCGATCAGCAGTTTGAGCAGTACTTCAGAGACGAGAGTGGCCTGAACAGAAAGAACATCCAAGACAACAGAGTCCACTGCTGTCTGTACTTTATACCTCCGCTTGGCCATGGGCTACGTCCGGTGGATGTTGAATTCATGAAGGCGCTGCACGAAAAGGTCAACGTCATTCCACTCATCGCCAAGGCCGATTGCCTCACCGCCAAAGAGATTAAGAAATTTAAGGACAGGGTTCGAGAAGAGATAGAGAGGTTTGGCATCAAGGTGTACCAGTTACCCGAGTGTGACTCAGATGAGGATGAGGAGTTTAAACAGCTGGACAAAGAGCTGAAGGAGTGCATCCCGTTTGCAGTTATTGGCAGCAACACTGTGGTGGAAGCCTGCGGACAGAGAGTGAGGGCGAGACTGTACCCGTGGGGTATCGTTGAAGTGGAAAATCAGTCACACTGTGACTTTGTTAAGCTGAGGAACATGCTGATTCGCTCCCACGTGCATGACCTGAAGGACATGACCTGCGATGTGCACTATGAGAACTACAGAGTCCAGTGCATACAGGAGATGACCAGTAATCTGTCCCACGACAACTGCATGGAGAGCCCCATCCCCATCCTGCCCCTGTTCACTCCTGACGTAGAGACAGAGCGGCTCATCAAAATGAAAGATGAGGAGCTCAAGAGGATGCAGGAGATGCTGAACACGATGCAGCAGCAAATCCATGACCAAGACCAGTGAGGACTCCCAGAGCACCTGTCACAATATGCCCAGATCAAACAGCACGATATCACAGCACATTCACATACAGTACACATACCACACAACCAGCAAATTGGCTACAATGTGGCCATAAAAGGGACTCTATTCACTCTGCATCTCTGGTGGGCTATGGCCAGTCCAGACACCTGCCTACCAATGACATCATCGAAGGAGATTCCAAGCCTTTTCTTCCTGGCATTGATACAAAAAACGATAAAATAAAAAGTTTGAAATGTTGTCTCTATTGAAATGACCAAACCTGCTCACCAATGATGTCACTGCTGGAAGGTTTCTGAACCGTCTACACGGCCCTCTTCTGGGAAACGGAGTGAGTAGACAAAAATTGTACAGAGCATTAGTGAGGACCAATTATATGAAGAAGATAGGTTGAAAATGGGTGAAGTACCCCTTTACTGCTCATACGCTGTTGCGTTGGGGCCCAGAGTCAATTGGGGCCCATCTGCGCCCTCTGTAAAATAAAATAATAAATACATACAGAGATGCAATGACAGTTGAGTTGACCAAAGTTTGGCTGAGCACGGTGGCTGCTGCAGTAACTGCGGGCCCCCCAACAGCTCTAGTGGAGAGGGTATCGGCTAATAACGTGGAGGAAGTCAGAAGGGGTCCTTGAAACTATTTTACTTTTAGTCCATGAGCCAGACAAGATTTCATTATCGAAAGAGTGGGCAAAACCATACCTATATTAAATTGTTTAGAGGGTCAATAGAAGTAAATAAATATATGATAACCTTTCCACAGGAGCAGCTTTTTCATATTTATCACACATTTTGTTATTTTCCCCGTACAAAAATGACAAAATAAAAAAAAATAGTAATCATAATGAAACTTCCCCAGTTGATTACTTACACAAGGACTATGATTTATCGTATTACAAGTTTTCTGAAATTGTATAAAAATAAATATGCAAATTAGGCATTAGAAAAATATGCCCGAATTTGCATAACTTTCCAGAATCAACATTGGAACATTGGACAAAGCCAGAGTCAACATTCTTATTTCATTTTGTTAAGATGTTGGAGTCAAAGGTTTTTAACGAGGGAATATTCAATATCTGTCTCAATTTTGGGGCTCTGGCTCATGGACTAAATGCCTAATTTGCATATTTAAATATACAATTTCAGAAAACGTGTAATACGATAAATCCTTGTCTTCATGTAAGTAATCAGCTGGGGAAGTTTCATTATGATAACTATTATTTAAATGTTGTCATTTTTTCACCTGTCATGTACGTATGGGGAAAATAACGAAATGTGTGATAACTATGAAAAAGCTGCTCCTGTGGAGAGGTTATCATACATTTATTTACTTATATTGACCCTATAAACAATTTAATATAGGTATGGTTTTGCCCACTCTTTCGATAATCATTGCTTAATTTTGGGGCTCTGGCTCATGGACTATTTGGCTATTGAAGAGTAGCCAATCTTAGCTCACAATGAGTAGACCTTCTTCCACCGCTTCCACCTCTATCACAGAACGTTTTTCAGCTATCCAGCCTTCACTTCATCAGTATGTTAAATAAGACAGCGTTTGCTCTGCTTTTAAATGGGGATAGAGTCAAAATACCAGGTGTCTCTCGTCGTCTCGTTATATTAATTATCACCTAATAGGCCTAATGATGATGATGACGCCTGAAAAGAGGTAGGTTTCAACCATAGAGTTAAAAATATGGTTTCAACACAATCAATTTGCAACTTTGCCCGTTTGTTAAAGTACTTCTTTTTTTTTCATAGTTTGTTAACAAATAATGAGATTATTTTTTCGGACACCTTAGTGTTCTTCGTGTGCAGCCCTAATTATTTCTGCCAGGCCAAATGAAGGGGAGATTGTTTCTTTCTTTCTTTTTATTGAATAGTTTGTAACAACTCTTACCTGCGCCCCATGTGATTCAATCTCACTGCTGTTGTTGCAATAGGCTCTATTAGTCAGGTTCACTATGTAAAACAATATACTTTCGTTCAAAATTTGTGGAGATTAGCAAAACTATACATTTTTTTTATCTTCAGAACATGGGGAATCCAAAAATCTACGTTTGCATTTGCACAGACACCTGCATGTCCGCCATATTGGACGTTCAAAATGGCCGCCATAAAATATATAATTTGTGCTACCTTGGCTTCTAGACGACATAGACAGTTAATTAAATATGCTAATCCTATGTTTTCTGGGCCAAGGAAGCCAATAGAGACCTAAAGGATAGTGCACAGGGACTTGCAGCAGCGCCCCCTAGGGGATGGCCATGGAAATGCAGGTTGACTATGTTAGAAAATATACTTTTGTTACGAATTTTTGATTAGCAAAACTATAACACTTTTGGAATCTTCCGAGCATGGGGAATCCAAAAATCCTTGTTTGCATTTGCACATATACCTGCATGGCCGCCATATTGCATGTTCAATATGGACCACATAAAATATATAGTCTAATTTGTGCTACGTTGGATTCTAGACAACCAACCTTAATTAAATATATTTTCCAGGTCAAGGAGTCCAATACAGACCTCAATGTAGTTCTCAGGATTATAGAAAAGCAAGAAAACAAATGTAAATGTAAAACATAGTGTTTATAGTTGTGTAGTATAAACACATCATTGACTTTACAGGTTTACAGGTGTAAAGAAATGGGTGGAAAAACCCTTTGTTTCTGTTGTTTTCAAAGAGAAGAAAAGAAAAGAAGAGGGGGTGGGGGGTCAGGGAGAGCAAGGAGATCTAACAGTAATAGAACACATGTCAAGGATATACAAGTGGCGTAAACCAACAGATACAGTATGTACATGAGGTTAGACATAAGGCGAAAGGGCCTACTCTGTGTGGAGTTTGCATGTTCTCCCATGTCTCCTAGGGTAGTTAATACCCTCACAAAAACATGTAGTAATCCTGGTCACTATACTTCCTCCCCCTGGTCAGCCGGGGCGCCTGATGGAGGGGAAGGGAACTGGTTGGAATAACGTGTTCCTTCCACACGCTACGTCCAACCAGGGAAACTCCCCCCTGTCAGGTGACAAGAAGGTCAGTTGGCTCTCATGCATTGAAGGAGGCATGAGCTCGGCCTTGGCCTCCCTAGGCTGGTGGGGGGAGTGTAGTGCCCAGGATCACTTAGCTAATTGGCACCGGGTGAAAAAGGGGTTACAGAATCGAGCGATAAAAAATAGGGGGAAAAAAGCCACAAGGTGCAAGGTGGTGACACTTTGGTAGGTCTACATTAGCAGCAGGTATGATATTAGACATTAAGGTGCAAAAACAGTATGAACGATTGAACTATATACATACAATATCTACTAGATCTATCATTCAGGAATATTCTTTTACAGCTCGTCATCACTGTCTGGGGTGTCATTTTCAGCATTACAGACAGTCTGTGTCGTTTTCGCAGTCACTTCCACACAAACAAAGTTCTGTGCAAACAAAGTTGTGTCCCCTGCATGACCTTCTCTGGGTTGTCCAATGGGTTTTGCACTGACATCTGACCACTAACAGAAACTAACAGAGGAAGGCGACCTAACACAGGAGGTGAATGATGCATTGGCCAACTTTGTATGATGTACTGCCCAAGGGGCATCCATATAACAAACATTCCTGACCTAAGGTGGTATCTGTTTTGCAAACATCTGGCATAAAGCAGCAAGTTGCCTCCTACCGTTGGTGCCCTTGAGGAGAACATTGAACGTGTGCATGATCAAAGTAGGGTGTGGTGCCAAGCCACTGTGACGTGGCAGAGTCTTTTTGACCCACTCAAACATGGAGCCATGGTGAGATACTACCTACTACCACAAAGGTTCCTCCTGCACCACAGGCCATTGTAGAGTTGGTCAGATGTCAGTGCAAAACCCATTGTACAACCCAGAGATGTTCATGCAGGAGACACAACTTGCACAGAACTTTGTTTGGAAGTGACTGCGAAAACGACGCAGACTGTAATGCTGAAAATGACCCTCCTAACAGTGATGAAGGGCCGTAAAAGAATGATAGATGATATTATTGTATATAGTTCAATCTTATAACTTGTCAATACTGTTTTTGCAAGTTAATGTGTAATCTCATGTACATACCTGCTGCTAGTGTAGACCTACCAAAGTGTCACCACCTTGCACCTTATGTCTAATCTCATGTACATACTGTATCTGTTGGTTTATGCCATTTGTATATCCTTGACATGTTTTCTATTACTGATAGATTGTTCTCCTTGCTCTCCCCGCCCTCTTCTTTTCTTTTCTTCTCTTTGAAAACAACAGAAACAATGGAGTTTTTCACACATTTCTTTACATCTGTAAACCTGTGGTGTAATAAAGTCAATGATGTGTTGATATTACACAAATATAAAGACTATATTTTCCATTTACATTTGTTTTCTTGCTTTTATATAATAACTACATTGAGGTCTTTATTGGACTCCTTGACCTGGAAACATATTAACTAAGGTTGGTTGTCTAGAATCCAAGATAGCACAAATTAGGCTATATATTTTAGGTCGTCCATATTGAACAATATGGTGGGCCATGCAGGTATCTGTGCAAATGCAAACAAGGATTTTTGGATTCCTCATGTTCTGAAGATTTCAAAAGTGTATATTTTTCTAATCCAAACTTTTTAACGAAAATATATTTTTTAACATAGTAAACCTGAATTTCACTGGCCATCCCCTATGTGGCGCTACTGCAAGTCCCTGTGCACAATCCTTTAGGTCTCTATTGGATTCCTTGACCCAGAAAACATTGGATTAGTATATTAATTAACTTTCTATGTTGTTTAGAAGCCAATATATCACAAATTATGTATTTTATGGTGGCCATTTTGAACGTCCAATATGGCAGACATGCAGGTGTCTGTGCAAATGCAAACATAGATTTTTGGATTCCCCATGTTCTGAAGATAAAAATAAAGTATTGTTTTGCTAATCTCCACAAATTTTGAACAAGAACACATAGTGAACCTGACTATATGCACAGCAGCCATATTATCACCTCCTTCACAGGTGTTACCATGATACTAATGAAGGCTCTGTTCCATTTAATGTAGCACAGTGGTTTCCACGACCCCCATAACTCTGAGAGTGTACAAATGGAACCAAATGGACCCGTAAGGTCCATTTGGTTCCATTTGTACACTCTCAGAGTTACACACCCATAAGGGGCCATTTGGAAGCCTATGAGGGTCCCTGGACCCCAACTTTAGACCCACTGGTGTAACAGAGTGTTTCCAGTGAGCCAACATGCACATTAATATCAGCACCCTGACTCTGTTTGACCAGAATGGAACAGAGCCTTCATTAGTATCATTGGTAACACCTGTGATTTTTTTCATAATATGGCTGCTGTGAATAGAGCCTATTGTAACATTTGACCACACAGTGTCACTATTTACCCGTTTGAGTGTCTAGAACATTGGCAAAATTCACACAAAGAAACACACATATTTATCACATCTGTTACTTTATTACACCTGATCCCCTCCGGGGATTAGTCAAGGTCTATTTTAGCCAGAATACTGTTACACCCAAGGAATATTAAATTAACTTCAGCTCATAAGCATACAAGTAGACAAAAAATGGTAGGAAAATATTGGACCATTTTATCATGAGCATTATTATTATGCGTTGGTATTTTTGGATACTTGTGACTTTAACTCCACTGAACAAAGATGAATATTGTACTTTTGAATCCACTACATTTCTAGCAAGGGAAAAGTACATTATGATTAAGCCCCATTTCAAGTGTGGTGAAAATAACAGAGCTTCAAGCTCACAATGCGTCGCGACAGTAGATCTACTATTTTCGGTGTGTGACGCACCTAAGGACAGGCAGAACTCAAACCCCAACCCTTAAACCTAACCTCTAAATGTCTAATCCTAATCCTAACCTCTAAATGTCTAATCCTAACCCTAACCTCTAAATGTCTAATCCTAATCCTAACCTGAATCTTTTTCCTAAGTGTAAGCCCAACTCCCCAAAGGCATAAAACAACCATTTCTCTTGTGAGGACCAGGACAATTGTCCTCATTATATCCATTTCTCTAATTCAGTGGTAGAAAAAGTATATATATATTTTTTACTTAAAGGACAACTTTGTTTTTTTACAACCATGGTTTATATTTTAGCTTGTAATTAAAGTAAATAAAAGATGAGTGTTATTTTTTTTTTTCATTTACTGCTTTCTATAGTTTTAGCAATTTTCGCGATCTTTTTTTACAGTGGGCATTCTGTATTTGTATTCTGTATTCGGGCATTCTGTCCGGTGGCTAAATATGTATTTTTTGACACAATAAAAAAGGTCCTGTGGTCTTTGATGGCCAGATGTGAGTTATTGGGGGCTAGAAGAGCTACTGTAAATAATAATAAAGAAAACGCCGGGTTATTGTGTAAAAAAAATACATATTTAGCCACCGGACAGAATGCCCCCGCCCACTGTAAAAAAGATTGCTAAAACTATAGAAAGCAGTAAATGAAAAAAAAATAACACTCATCTTTTATTTACTTTAATTACAAGCTAAAATATAAACCTTGGTTGTAAAAAAACAAAGTTGTCCTTTAAGTAAAAGTATCAATACTGCAATGTACTGTAGAAGTACTCTGTTACAAGTAAAAGTCCAGAATTAAAGTGTAGAGTGAAGTGAAGAGTAAAGTAAAGATCGATGAAGAGTAAAAATACAAAAGGATTGCTATCAAAATGTACTTAAAGTACCAAAAGTAGAAAGAACTCATTATGCAGAATGTCCCATTTATTCAAGTTTTCAAATGTATAAAATGTATACAAATCTTTTGAAAATAGCAGATCTACAAGCTCACAATGCGTCGCATCGCGACGCATTGTGAGCTTGTAGATCAGCTATTTTCAAATGGTGGAAATGTCTATGGGGCTGAAGTGGTTAGTGTATGTTTTGTAATAATAATCAGAATACAGAAAGTAACTAGCAACTAAAGTTTTCAAATAATTGTAGTGGAGTATTGAGTACAATATTGTCTCTGAGATGTAGTGGAGTAGAAGTAAAAGTATCAAAAATTAGAAATACTCCAGTAAAGTAAAAGAACCTCAAAATTGTACTTAAGTACAGTACTTGAGTACTACTTTACACCACTGCGCAGTGGCGTGCACAGACATTTTGAGGGGCAGATACTTTTTTTGTTTACATGGTCTGCTCTTTTTCCCTCTACACCTATACCTCTTTGCCAAAAATAGCCGATCTACAAGCCCACAACGCCTCGCAGCGCGAGGCGTAGTGGGCTTGTAGATCTGCTATTTTTGGCTAAAGTTCTCCTCAGAAAAGGGATGCTAGGTTTCGAGTGGTTATGGTAAAAAGAAAAATCATATCACATAAAGATTTGGCGGACCCCCTGTAGTAACTCTGAGGACCCCCTAGGGGTACCGGACCCCCTGTTGAAGACCCCTGCTGTAAACGTTTTTTCTCTTTTTTTCAAAAGGGCACTTCTGGTCAAGAGGGCAAAGGGCAGGTGCTCTAGCACCACCTAGAGTCTATCTGTGCACGTCCCTGCGCACACCCCCCCCCCCCCCCCCCCCCACACACACACACACACAAACAACGAGACAAGACAAAGAGACCGGTGCCGTGACTTAACAGTTTAATGTAAATCCAAGACAAAGTGTGATTACATTTTTCTACACATATACAATATGCATATGTGAGCATACAAATTTCTCATTAATAACTCGATTCACCTCGGAGACCGAAAAAATGATCAAAAGTAACAGTGAATAACAAGCTATAACATAGTTCACCACAAACGCCAGCCCCCTCTCACCCTACAGTTAGCAAAGAGGACAATTAAAATAACTATATTCTTCTATTTGACCAAGGTGTCTGCCTGTTAAAATCCTCCTTGTAAGATTCACAATGCTATCATTAGTCGTTTTTTTTTTCTTTTCGAAGCCTAATATAAATTCACTCCATTTTTCTACAACGAAAATGATTAAAGATAAGCACACAACATCATAATGGCAACACAAGCGCTTAATAGCAAGTACTCAATGTGTTAGGAGGTTTTAATTAATCATTCTTCTTATTGTCATTATCATATTTATTTTAAACATTCTATAAAGCCAGTAAAATATCCATTCTCGTAACATACTTAATATAATTAGGCTAAGAAATAGGGTATACATAGAACGCTACATAAACGGATTGAAATAATGAGACATCACACCCCAAATAAACAACAACAAAAAAAAAGTAAATGAGAGACAATCAACAAATATGTATACTATGAAAATACTACAGCACACGTTAGCTTTATCGACAAAGAATGAGATTTCACACCGTTGAGAAACCGTACAGCAATGGACACAAAAGGCGGTCAGGGTTTGATGCACTCTTAGGTCTTAATTTCACCACTTGAGCCCTAATTTATACTTAGTCGCATGACGGTGTCATGAAATGTTTTGAAGATGTGCGATAATTTTGTATGGATTTTTTAAATCTTTCACCTATATGACATGCCCAAAATAGGGACGCCAGGGTTATGGAGTTAAGAGAAACTTTACAAAAAGCAAATTCATACCTCATTGAATGAAAAATGAACGTAAAAACAAAAGCGTTTGCTGTAAAATACGACATTTGTGTTGCACGACACAGCGAGTCGACGGTATAAATTACGCATAAGTGTATGCTGTCGTGCAAACACTACAAAGAGCTCCAGTACATAATAGCTATAGTAGTTTACTGCTGTAGTTTTGAGCTGTACAGTTCAATGTGGTCGTTTTGTAGTTAGCCCTACAGTAGTGCACTGTTGTCATTTTGAGATGTACTGACAAGGCTTATATACTGTACTGTACGTGACTCAAACCAAACCCCACGGGTAAGGTGTTATTTAAACCAGGGAAAAAATGGCATTTCAAATATGGTTCTGATGAGCAAAACACGAGAGGAATATATGTATTTTCTGCTGCATAAGCAGGTGTAATTTGACTTTCAACGCAGGTTTCATCTGACACCTCCAGATTCAAATCAGTGTTAATGTAACTCTGACAGTGTGTAATGTAACCAAATGGACGGTTACATTTATACACTGACGGAGTTAAAGTCGATAAATTAACACTGAGGATTTTCATGACAGATGAGATATCTCTCTTTGGTTCCGGCTCTCTGGAGCTAGACGTGAAAAGACATTTTTTGAAAGACCTTACATTGGCCCAAATTGGAGAAAATCGCCTGCGTGTAGATTCGAATTATTTTTTTTGGTTCTGAAGTTAAGCTAATTGAGACATTTTGATGCCCCACCCCCAACCAGTGTCGGCATCAAACCGTGACCACCTCACCCTGAATTCCCCCAAAGAAAAGCCAGCGAGAAGGAGTGGATCTCCTCAACGAAAGGTAAAAACAACAAAAACATCAACAAAGAAACATACAACTCTCAAACAACCTAGCCCCCATCTGCGACCTCCCCGTCCGCTGTGGCTCCGGGACTCTGTGACAAAAAAGTTAAGATCTGTCTGGGGGGGGGCGAAGGGCATAATACATTTGGTACAGGCTGGCAAAGAAACCCATTTAAAAGGTTGTTGTAATTCTACCAGGCTTTAGCTTTACATTTTTGTTACGAGGTTCCGAAAATATTACAAATTTGACTGTTTCGCACCCACTCTCAGCCAGATCTTAACTTTATGTGACCGGGTCCTGGAGTTACAGGGGAGGCCGAGGTCGCAGATAGGACCGGCTAACAACACCCATCCTTAATCCCTGTTTCACATTGGGAGGCAGTTGCAAATCTTACCAAAATGACTGAAACATAACGTGAGCTGAGGGGCACGACGGGGCTGTCTGATTCTATTCATGTTCCTCCTGCTAAGCTTCAAGTCATTTCTAAGGAGTTTGGCCAGAGAAGACTAACGTACTGCAGCCCTGTGTGTGTGTGTGTGTGCGTGTGTGTGTGTGTGTGTGTGTGCGTGTGTGTGTGTGTGTGTGTGTGTGTGTGTGTGTGTGTGTGTGTGTGTGTGTGCGTGCGCGTGTGCTGTGCCTTTTCTTAGGAATGTTTCTCAGCGTACAGAATCACACACTGCGGGGCAAAGTTTGGAAGTGTGACACACGTCTTGTGTGTAGTTTGAGTAATAACAAATAGCAAAGCTGTAAAAACACCAGGGGCGTCGTCGGGCCGCTTCGCGCAGCTGTCTCTAATTCAAACCACACCTTTTAAAGCTTCGAGGGTACTGTTGGTTATTTGGAAGGCAGTTATTCTAACATTAAAATTGCTAGTCTGGGGAGGCTATGCTCAACTCGCAACGAGCAAAAAAAAAACTCCTTCACTCTCTACTTAAGCACATTTTGGTAATCGTAAGGTCACTCCGTCTACATTAATGCTCGTACTTCTGATTCGTCTTTTTCATGAAACACAAAACATAGGCTAACGTAATAATATGAAACAGGGTGGTAAACAAACGTTATTATCACACACATCCAGAAGTTATTTTTCCATTGACAAGATGTTGAGAGTGTAAGGGCATCTCTTAGCTTGAGTTTTAAGATCCTTTCTTTTTTTTCCTTTTTTTTTTTGTTACTCGCATTATAATAGGAGGAGTTTTACTAATCTTTTCATGAGTTCTTTTGTATTACTAGTAAATCATTGCTGGATCAACATTTATAAATTATTGCATCATGCATGGTCACAAATGATGTCGAAATCAAATTCAAACTAAAATGGTCACCCAGTGAGAAAGGTCTAAAGCATCTCAGATGTTGCAGGTCATATAATACATTCATTTTTGTGCAGGTGACCACATTTGTAAAGGTATTGTTGGTATATTTTTGATTAATTTACTTTACAGGTCATTCCATTCCATGGCACGCTAACTTAAAACATCATATTTTCTTTTTGTACAAATTCATTTTCTTACAACATTGATAAAGCTACAACATCGACAATGTAAAAAAACCCAAAACAACAACTTGTATATAAAAACGATTTGGAGAGAAGTTAGATATTTAGTGAACAAATAAACTGATCACGACATGATGTATTTAGGGGCAAAGAGTGATTAATAATCAGATTTTAAAAAACGTCAATTGTACAGAAACACTGGCAACTCTAAACAAAAAGACTACAGGGTGTGTGTGCTTTGTGTATGTATATCCTTTATATCACATGCACACCAATATTTGCTGGAGGGGCAGAAATGACACGTCCATTAACGTACTTGTAAAGCGTTTTATCGAAGATGGTTTTAATGCAGAACTTATTGCCTAGCTACTGTAGCAAGCGAGTGTGAAGGGGGTGGGGGGGGGGTGTTGCTAGTACTGTGACGTGCTGTACATTGTTTTAAGTGTGTTGTTGAAGTCTTTGGTGGGAGGAGAGAATATAGTCTGAGTATGACAGCGATGTCCCCATGGTGACTGAGAACGGGGACCAGACCAGACAGCAGTGTACTATGGGTATAAAGCCAGATTCCCCTCGAACAGTGGAATGTTTCAGTAGTCTGCCTCGTGATCGAGGAGCCAAAAGAAAAAAAGAAAAACTATTTCAATGGAAAACCCATCTCCCTTATCTGTGTGTGTGTGTGTGTGTGTGTGCTTGCTCAGGCCCCCAGATGACCTCATGTGAATAAAGCAAACACAAGCTAAATCGAAATCACACCAAAAATGGAACATAAAAGAATGGTGTAACCAGCAATGTTCTAATACGTAATATCACATCTTTGACTGCCAGGATCCTAAGGCATGCTGGAGCTACTGGGTGGGTGGGGTGGGGGGGTATTGGTGAAAAAAAGTACCAGGGTGACGAGGCCTCTGTTGGGCCCATCAGGAGTTTTCATCGAGGTTAGAGGATTGCTGGGTTGTTGTTGTTGTTGTTTTTTTTTATTTTAAGCCGGGGTGTTTGCATACTCAAGTCTACAGTGAGCTACCTACAAGGAAGGGCCCCATTGGATTATCATCAGCTCAACACCGATAATAACGATCATCATCAGTGTTGGAGCACTTCACACCTCCATTGAATACTACATATTACTGTACAGACAACCCCCAGGTTACAAATAAACTTAAAATTAAAATAAATGAGCCTGACATAGATTAATAAAATTACACACCGAGAGAACATCCACAAGAATTATTGCAACAATCTCTAAAAATAAACACAACATACCTACAGCCATGTAAATGTTCAGTCTAATGTAAAGAAGAAGAAGAAACCGAAGAAAAAACAAAATCACTTCAAATGCAAGTACTGTGGCATACCATGACGGGGGGAAAGGGAAGGCTTTCACTAAAAGCCACTAGCAGTTCTGACGCGCCCACTTCAACGAAGACAAAAATAACAAAAGGAGAGTAGATCGTATTCATCGGCTATAAGGAAATGACGTCTGTTAAATCAAGCAGCAAACACACAAAGCGACAGCCCTATTGGTCACCTATATGTACTGTATTGTGTTCAGGTGGTGTGGCCACGTCGTCTGCGATGTACTGTACCTGGTTCCAAGACAAGTGACAATAAAAAAAGACCATGCTGATTTTCCAGAAGATGCCCGCCCTTCCAGGTGTACACTGTGGCACTTTCCCTTCTGTTCCACGTTGACGTTAGCGCCGAAGTGCTAACCAAACGCTCACAGCAGAACAATCCAAATAACTTCCATATATCTGCCCTGAAAAACGACAACATCAACAAAAAAGCCTTGCGTCAGAGTCTAAGACTACATTTTATGCTTCGGCGAAAAAGTGACCCGACGAGTCAACACCTTTTTTGTTTCCTGACGGAAATACGCCATATTCGTTCGCCGAAGCTTTCAATTGGGCTCCATAGGTGTGCATTTCTGCAGTGCACCCCCCTGCGGCTCCAACCAACCACCTTGGGCTCAGTGTTACAACCAACCTGCTCAGTGCCAACATGCTAATCTTTTAGTCCCGTTTACGATAAGGAATATTTCATCCAGCGCTCCGCGTCCATGCGGCCCTACGTAAACCAATCTCTACCAGCCCTTCACTCACTCGCGCCTACACAGAATCTCTCTCAAAAAGCCCTCTGCACCTCTCTACCTCTCCACCGCAAACCAGGCTTTCTCTGGCCTCACAGGATCGCCGCCACTTCCCATCAGGCTAGCTTTTTTTTAGCCTTTTAAGAACGACGTCTATGGCAGCTCGAACAAAACACCGAAACTCGATCCCCCTCGCCTAATAAATGATAACGGATCGTAATCTCCTGTTATTACCTTTGAACGTCACATTCTGCTGTTCTGCGTTTTACAGGTGTCCAAACAGATCGTTGTGCTAATGACTCTCTGCTCTGTAAATCCCTGTGCGTTAAATTCCCTTGTTCGGTGAATACAAAAACAAAAGAACGGCAACAAATATATTCCAAACTAAAGCCACATTATGGGTACCACTCTAGTAGAGTCTTACAGCTATACTGTACATGTTTTTATATTTACATTTATATCCAGAACAAACCAAAACTAATAATTGATCTAACGACTTTGGTTATAAGTACCCCCCAGGCAAGTTACCTCATGCACACGTAATATTAAAATAGCTCAGTTTTGATTTCGAACTCTTGACGTTAATCATCGTCATCTATATGTATGTTTGTCGTTAAGGACAAGAAACAGCAAGGGCCGAGCTTACACCTGGAAGAGAGCTACGGTACAACTGAACCAGGGAACCATGTCTCTCTCTCTCTCTCTCTCTCTCTCTCTTTCTCTCTTTCTCTCTCCCCAATTTATGGTCCGTCGTCCGTCGGTGACGGTGTCACGCGCCAAGAAATAGGCGATCCATAAGCTCACCGCACGTCATGGATGTGATGCATTATGAGCTTGTAGATCAGCCGTTTTTTGGCACGCGACACCGACATACGGCGATGTGTAAATCAGGCTTCAGGGTACTAGTCACACATCACAAGTGTTGTAGCCAACGCATGCCGCCGCGTCAGACGCGCATATTTCCCCGCGTTGTCTTGTGGGTTGTGGGCAGTGCTGGGTTTTTCTGGTGTGTGTAGTTTGTTTGACTTAGGTTGGTGTGTTTTTTTTCCGACCGAAAGGAAACTACAAGCGGCTTGCCTGCCAATCGGGGTCAACCGCGGCACTTCTTTCCTATCGGTTGGAGTTCACCAACGTTGAACTCCGCGCTCCAAGCGCGTTGAAATGGCCGTGCCAAAACTCCGCAACCATAAGCTCCACCCCCCCACCCCCCCTGCTCCCATGAGAATGGAAGTGAAACGGGAAGGTGACTATAGGGCTGCCAAGTGCCAACTACCTGAAATTCAACTTGTTGTATATGAGCTGTTTGAACTTGTAAGATGTGTGTCATTGATAGATTCCCCCCAAAATAAAGAACAACGCGTGTCTTTTAGTTTCAAAATAAGGGACGCATTCCGTATATTTCAAAGGGACGGTTGGCAACCCTAAAGGTGACGCATTTTGAAGTGTGTGTGTGACCGTGCCCTCAGTACAGTACTATAGCCTCATGGTGGCTGTCTCAGTGTCCGAGCCAAGTAAACTGTGTCTTTATATCTGTAAGGCACTACGAGGGAAAGAGGGTCAAACCTATAGACGAAACGGAGGGTTTTTGGAGAAGGAGGAGGAGGAGCTACACACACACACACACACACACACACACACACACACACACACACACACACACACACACACACACACACACACACACACACACACACACACACACATGGCTGACAGTAGCACACACAGACAATCACGTTGTACATGCCTATGTTATTATAACAACTTTGTGCAATCACAATGAAGAAGAAAAAAGAGGAACAAATAAATCTATTGGTATCGGGGAGGACGAAACGAAAACAAAAAAAACAAACAAAGAAAAAGTTTTCTTCATAAAACAATTAAACGGGTGCAGACTTGCTACATTCTAAGAACGGGGCCCAGCTAAGACACCTATAGCTAAAACTGAAGTATCGTCATAAAGGTAAAACGTAAAAGAGAAAGTTATCTATAAATACACTACAAAGTTTGTTTTGTCTTCTATTGGTTATATTTCCAGACGCCTCCGTAGCCGGAGAAGGGTGGGGGGGTTGGGGGTGGGCCGGGCGGGTAGCCTCGTCCTCGCCCCCCCCTGTCGCCACCGTTAATGATTTGGAAATATTTTTAAGACAGTTCAAGGCCATCGATATTTTTATTAATTTTTTTTTTCTTTGAACAGCAGCAGGTTTTCGTATTTCACCGTCTCCCAATTCTTCTTGGGAATCCAAACTTCCAGAGAGTTTAACCCCTGTTCAACAGTCAGTCACTTCCCTATTTTTAAAGAGGGCGAGGAAAAACAAAAAAATGCAAAACAAAATTTTAAATAAAACAATTGATTCCGTCGCAGGAAACAGAAAACCTTCCTCTCCCGAGGAGAAGGCCTCTTTTCCAGAGACCTCGCTGTAAAATGCACGGGACGTTAGTTTCTCCAGAAAGCAAAGCACAAAACAAAGAGAAAGAGGGGAACGAAATCCAAAAAAAACAAACAAGAACTGGCCAAAAAAAATAAAAAAAATAAAAATCCAAAACCAACAGAAAACCCCTTGAACTGCCCCTCTTAAATCCCACCCCTCTTGTTTCCTTCTGGGAGGGGCCGTGTATCTTTTCTCTTTTTTAATTACCTCTTTCCTCTCTGTTAGTTGTATATCATCTTCAAGTTGACAGTTTGACGAGGATTTGCAACGTTCCTCCGTCTCTGTTTGTGTCTGAGGTTTGGGGGGGAGGTCCGGAAGTCCAGGGTGGTGGTAGGTAAGGTAGGGGGGGTCTGGGGGGCAGCAGCAGCAGCGGTGCTGGGTTTCGAGGCTCTCCAGTGTCTGTCAGTGTCTGGTTCTAGAGCAGTGGTTCTCAAAAGTGCCAGGGAGGGTTATACCAGGGGGTCTGTGACTCCCCTAGAGCGTCCAAATGGAACCGAATGTTTGGGTTCCATTTGTACGTTCTCAACGAGTTAAATTAACACTGAGGACTTTACAGTGTCGATCGGGGGTCCCAAAAAACCCCAAAACAAAATCATATCAAACTGGGGGTTCCTTTGAAATTCCAAAAGAGTTTTGAGAATCACTGGGTCTAGAGGTAAGGGTACTGGTTGACCTTGGTGGGGCTCAGCGGGTATCCAGTGTAGACGGCGGAGGCCGGCGAGGCGCTGATGTAGGCCTGGTGGTGGTGGTGGTGGGCGAACTGGGCCTGGTACTGGCTGTGGTGCAGCGTGGGCGACGGCAGCACGCGGTGGCCCATGCTGACGGGCACCTGGTGCACGATGCTGCCCGGCGGGTAGCCGGCGTGGTGCTGGACGCCGTGGTGGCGCGCCGACCCCTGCACCAGGTGCGCCACGGTGCCGGTGGAGCCCAGGGCGGCGGGCGCCGCCGTGGTGTAGGCGTAGAGGTGCGGCTGGCCCGGCAGGTGCGTGGCGGTCAGGTGCGGGTGCGCGTGCACGGTGCCCACGTTGTGGGAGGGGCTGCTGTGGTGGAAGGAGTAGGGGGCCTGCGCGGCGATGGTGGGCGTGATGTAGGCCTGCTGGCGCCGGTGGCCTCCGCTCCGCTCGGCGACCATGTGCTGCTGCGCCTGCAAAAGCCAACGGAGACGTTGATGCTCTGTTTTGTTTGTATCGATTCAATTCGATCTTTATTTCAGACCGAGGATGATCCATAGTATCGCAATTAACTCTTTGACTGCCATGTTAACGCGTCAAATTCTGTCAAGGCTTTCCTTGCCAACGACGAGTGTGAACGAGTTTTTGTTTTCAGGGGTTTTCCACTAGTTAGCACTGTTACCTATCCTGTGGATGATGCTTTCACTGCCTGATGACGATAGAACCGGAAATTACGTTGTTTAAAACAATAAAAGCTTGTTTACTTCCTGTTTATTTCCTGCACTGAAATGGACATAATCTCTGCTATATCTCCATTCCTCGTGCTTTACAGCAAAAACAAGCCTCATAGCTCTGCAATGGAGGATCGCGACGGGACTATTCTTTTGTCCCTCTACTACGACAACCCTATGCGTGCAATGAGCCGATGTCCATGACAATATTCCATGATTTTTCAAAGGCACAGTAAAATCGCTGTTTTTGCTGGCAGCAGTGGCACACTATTACACTATTGATATGGCAGTCAGAGTTAAAGACACAATAAAATAAAAATAACAGTGGTTTTAGAAATGCAAGCTTCATGCTGGAGATTTTGAATACTTCCTCTCTGGGTGCCTTCTGTCTGTCTGTCTGTCTGTCTGTCTGTCTTCATTTGGTGTCTCTTCCTACCTGGCTGAGATTGAGAGGCTGCTGCTGGAAGGGGTGTGGCCCTGAGCGCTGCTGTCGGTAGGACCCGCCTCCAGTCATGCCCCCTTGCAGGTGGTTGCTGCCAGACACCATGCTATTGGAGGACTTGAACTTGTAGGCGGAGTTCTGGTGGTTCATCGCATCTGGAATGAAAGATTGACCGAGTGAAGAGACGAATGCAGTACAGGACGGCAACACAAGGGGGCACAATAATAACCCTAATCATAGAAACACGAGAAAGAAAAGTCAGTTCAAACCGTCTGCTGCTATGGTCTATAGTACCAACTTTTCTGCAAACAGTTCTCAAACCAGTTAAGCCAATAGAAAAAATAGCCGATCTACACGCTCACAATGTGTCACGATGTGACGCATTGGGAACTTGTAGATCGGCTATTTCTTCTATTTTTTCTATGAATGAATTCAAGTCTCCATGGGATGACTAATCAAAACCAAATAATTTTTTTTGGGTGATCTGTCCCTTTAATAACGGAATCTAAAAGTGCGACAGAACCAAACAATGAGCCCTTGGTGGTTCCTCTACCTGGCATCAGCCGCTCACATTCGTTCAGGATCTCGCTGGTCTGGCTCTTGAGCGGGGGGATGATGATGGTGCGGGGGTTCCCGTTGCTGTAGTTGTCCAGCAGCACGGTGGTCTTGCTGTCGCCGTAGACGCCGCCGCCGCTGCTGTTGTTGTTGTTGTTGTTCGGGGCGTGCCTGGAGGACTCCACGCCGTAGGGGGGGCTGTTGCCGCTGGAGCAGTCAGAGTCGGGCGAGTCGTGGACCGTCACGCAGCTGATGACGTTCTTCCTCTGCTTGGAAGACGAACTGGAGAAAACGGACAGAAAGAGGACAGAGAGGGAGTGTTCGTCACCCGCTGTTCACTCAAACAGTAGTGGTCAGGGTTGCCAGATCTGCTTATGCGTGCGTCCTTCTGGTCGATCGACACGGTCACGGTCGACGCGGTCACAACTTTTTTCTGTTCTGGCCCCACAGTGGTGGAATGAACTTCCCACTGATGTCAGGACAGCAGAGTCACTGCCCATCTTTCGCCACAGGCTGAAAACCCACCTCTTCAGGAAACACTACCCTTCCTCTTTGCCTGGCCTACTTGTTGTTAACTAGTTGTACGAACTATTGCTGTATTGTTGTACTGTTTTATTGGATCTTGTTTAGTCGATACACTTTTTGTATTAGCTCGTGCTCACTTGATTTTGCTATTTTGTCTCATCTGTTTAAGAAAGAAGGTAGCAGATATATTGCACTTTCACCTTAGCGCTAGGTATACTCTTGGTTGCTTGTTTTTACGGGAAATGCACTTGGTGATTAGTAGTTTCGTTCCCTACCTATGTTGAATGCACTTATTGTAAGTCGCTTTGGATAAAAGCGTCTGCTAAATGACTGTAATGTAATGTAATGTGCGTGCGTGCGTGCTTGCGTGTGTACTGACCTGTGGTGTGTGGTGGTGTGTTTGTGGTGGTGGTGGTCGTCCTCCTCGTCCGTGTCGCTGCTGATGGTGATGATGCTGACGGCGGGGCTGGGCGTGTCGGGGATGACGATGGTCTGTCGCTGGGGGGCGCTGTGGTGGTGGTTGCTGCTGTGGTGCTGCTGCTGCTGCTGCTGCTGCTGTTGGTGGTGGTGGTGGTGCTGGTGATGCTGGTGTTCTCGGGTGGTGCTGGAAGCCTGCTCCGCTTCGCCGCCGCCGCCGCCGCCGCCGCCGCCGCCCCCCCACCCGCCGCAGCCCTGCGGGGGCGGGGCGCAGTTGTTGAGGGCGGAGGAGCCGTTCTGGAGCACGATGGCGGCGCAGCGCGGGGGCGTGTTCTCCTTGACCCGCTTGGAGCGCTGCGGGGACAGGACGGCCTGCGAGGACGAGACCTCGTACGCCGACGTGTTTCTGTGGGGGGAGGAGGAGACGACGGAGACCACCGGGGTGAGAGGGTTTCCTATACAAACCGGGCCCCCAGAGTTGCTGAGAAACATTGAAGCCTGCCACCCCAGTGGCCAAAAGCTGGAACTGCAGGCGGGGAGAAATACAACATGCACGAGCAAAACATACTGAGAGATATTTATATATATATAAATATAAATATGTAAACATATTATACATAAATACATATGCATTTACATATAAATATGCATCTCGAGTGTATTTAATAAATATCTTGCGTTCATACCTTGACACACGGGCTGCCATAGGACGCAAAAAGGACACTAGTGCGCATGCTCATAACTCTATGGTGTCTCCAAAAACGACTCAATAATTCTACTTGCGGCAGGCTTCCGGGTGGTTCAAAACGCCACTGAGCACATTCATTGAAATGATAGCTGGGGGCTGCCGGGGGCCCTCTAGTTATATTATACCTCTATGATACAAACCCGTTGTAACTTCAAACTACATTTTAATAATGATAGTTTCATCGAAAACACCAGTCCTTGGTTCTTCTTCTAATGAGTGAGGGGGGCGTATTTTTTCAATAACTTTTTTCATTTATCTTTTATAATTTTTTGGGGGGGGGAATGAAAACATTTTGATACAATAAGAAAATGGAGGGATTTTTTTTTTAAAGGGTCTACACCATGAATTTGAACTTTTTCTTCATTTTTGTGTGTTTTTGGTCTCCCCCACCTCTCTTCTGTTCCAAAAAATACCCGACTTCGAGCATGCAGGCTTTCATAGGCTATCTGTGTTTTTTATGTAAATTGGTCTGAAAACAGTCCGTCAGATTTGTTCCCCCTGCCTACGTCACGTCAGGGAACAATTCCTCCCGTTTTTCAGTTCCAACCAAAAATTTTTTTTTTTTACTTTTTCCACACAGAACCAGGAGATAACATGCATACAAACTGGCTCAATAGCGCCCCGTGCCAAACAGGACAATGTGGTATTGCAGGTGAAAGTGCTTTATAAGCCAGAGAGAAGTTAGTTGGAATGAATATTTCTGAGGCTTGATTTAGGCTCAAACCTTTTGAAAAACGTTTGAGGGACATAAACAATATGATATTAAATATTATTATTATTTTTTAAATTCATGGTGTAGACCCTTTAAAGAATCGAAAAAAACATGGCCGCCTCGGTATACCTGGCAGACTGATGCTGTTTGTTCTTTTTGGAAGAGGCGGAGTTGTTGTTGTTGTTAGTCGCCGGCTGCCTCATTACGTGAGCCACGCCCACGTTGAGAGGCTGGCTGGACGGCAGCGTGACGTGACCCGCCAGCAGAGCCCCCTGTTGCATGATGGGATTGTAATGGCCGCCATGAGGGTGGGGGTTCCTGGAACAGGAAGGAGCTCTGCGTTAGTTCTGTGATGTAGGGTTGCCAACTCTGTCTTTTATTTTTTATACAATTGTATTTATTGTGATAAGCAATGCACAAGTTTGTATGATCATGGAGGGGTAAGGGGCAGGGACGTGCACAGATAGACTCTAGGTGGTGCTAGAGAACCTGCCCTTTGCCCTCTTGACCAGGAGTGCCCTTTTGCCCTGTTTTTTTTTGTCCAGTTTACAGCAGGGGTCTTCAACAGGGGGTCCGGGACCCCTAGGGGGTCCTCAGAGTTACTACAGGGGGTCCGCCAAATCTTTATGTGATATGATTTTTCTTTTAATCATAACCACTTGAAACCTAGCATCCCTTTTTCTGGGGAGAACTTTAGCCAAAAATAGCAGATCTACAAGCCCACAACGCCTCGCAGCGCGAGGCGTTGTGGGCTTGTAGATCTGCTATTTTTTGGCAAAGAGCTATAGGTGTAGAGGGAAAAAAGAGCAGACCAAGTAAACAAAAAAAAGTATAATTTACTTGAGCACCTGCCCCTCAAAATGTCTGTGCACGCCACTGATTTATTGTGATAAGCAATGCACAAGTTTGTATGATCATGGAGGGGTAAGGGGAGACAAGGGGGGATAGCATATTACTGTTAAAATCTTTTAATCTGTATTGGCAGGAATGCGTTGGTATTGTATACTGGAATATTCTGTATTGCGTGTACAGATTGTGGAATACAATGTTTGAAAACAAACAGAATATAGCCTATTTTTGTTCACGAGGCTCTATCCGTCATAGTGTTTCTGAGATCTTTCAAATTCACACCATGCAGCGAGAAACGAAAACGGCCTGTTATTCCCCATATGAACCAGCAGGTGGCAGCAGCCACCACCTTGTAACGAGCGGGGGAGGACGAAGAGGAAAGGTGGAGAGAGAATAAACGAGAGAGAGAGAGCAGAGAGGGAGGGCAGAGGAGCTGACAGCAGCAGCTGGAAAAAGAGGGAGAGAGAGATGGAGAGAGATGGAGAGAGAGAGATGGAGAGAGATGAAGAGAGAGAGAGAGGGATGGCAAAGCTCTGCAGAGGAAGTGCGACACTTTCCCCGTCTTCTCTCAGAGGACAATGGTGCTGCCATTGGACAGGAAGAGAGAGAGAGAGGGGAGGGAGGGAGGGAGGGAGGGGGTGGGGTGGTCTGGCCACAGATGGACAGCGCCAAATGAACCCGTGTACGCGTGTGTGTGTGTGTGTGTGTGTGTGTGTGTGTGTGTGTGTGTGTGTGTGTGTGTGTGTGTGTGTGTGTGTGTGTGTGTGTGTGTGTGCGCGCGCGCGTTCTTTTTCATGCCAAGGACCCCTAAATTGATATACATTTGGCCATGGACCCCCCATCTGAAAATGTTTTGCGCCAGGGACCCCCAGGAGAGAATATTTGTGATCAAAATTCTACAAAATTCTTAAAACACAGCGCGGCACGAAGTGACACGAGAATAGCAGATATATATAGCTCGTATATCAGCTATTTTTGAATAGCCAACGTACACAATATGGATAAAGGGGTGAAAATGTATTGACACCTTTTAGCTGGGGACCCCCTGGAACCCCCCTCAAGGACCACCGGTGGTCCCCGCACCACTGGTTGAGAACCATTGACTGACGTACATGATATACCTGCGTCAGTCTTATATTATCTCCCCCCAGGCTGATCCCTCCATCTCTCCATCATCTCTCCGTCCATTTATCAAGTTCTTACCGCGTTGACAGGGCTCCTGCCAGACATTATGTCCTTATATGTACATATATCCCATCTCCCCCGAGGTAAACGCACGCCGGCGCTCTTATAAAAGCATATCCCAGCGTTCACTTTAGGGACCGTGTGTGATTCATGCCCGGCCGGTGGCTGTCTGTCAGGGGGGTGGGAGTAAAGCCCCCCCCCTGTCTGTCAATCAGCCCCCCGAAAAACCACCACATGTCTTTATCCCACAGCAAATCTTACACCTGCTCAACCTCAGGATGACCCCCCCCCCCGCCCGTAGCGCGGCACCGAGTGCCATAACAATTCTTTAATTAAGTTATGCAGATGTTTAACAATAATGTACGGGTCCATTTGGTTTCATTTTACACTCTCAAAAGTTAAAGATCTATAAGGGTCCATTTGGTTACCAACTCTCCATCATTTAGCTGGGGACCCCCTGGAACACCCTCAAGGACCATTGAGAACCACTGTTCTAACATTTTGTGTTTTTTTTTTCCGTAAATGAACGCCCTACTACTTTGATCAGCGTCACACAAAAGCATAAAAAGTAGCAAATCCACACGCTCAAAGCACGGCTCAAAGCAAGGATCGAACCGCGGCGCAAAGCAACGCGTTTCGATCTTGTAGATCTGCTACATTTGCTGCTTTTTTTTATTTGAATCCTGAAAAGTAACAGTTTTGGACATAATGAGTTCTCCCACCTGACAGAGACGATATTACAACGTGAAAGACAATTCCCCCGTGCGCTGGAGTCCAAGCAGAGTTGGAATAGTCGCCGGCATCGCTTGAAAGGTAAGGTTAACCCATAGGCCGTAAAAAAGATGGTCAACGTTACGCCATTGGTTTCTACAGACCGTAAATGAAGCCTATTTTTCAGCGATTTGAACTCCGCCATCGTTCTATATCCGGTCCAAAATGCAACCGGAAATTAATGCTATTGGCTGCAACCGCGGCGAGGGCGGGTCTTTACTCGGCAGAACCAGTAGAAACCCTAGAAACATACACTACTTTATCATTAATTAAGAAATACATGGGACCATAATTTACTAAACGCATATCATGATGATTTTAAAAAAAAGACTTGCGATTGAAAACATAAAGTGTTTATGAAAAGATTTACTAAAATCAAGTGTAAAATTCGCCCGAAAATAGCCAATCTATAAGCTCACAACGTGGGAGCTTGCGGATTGGCTAAATATGTGCGTTCCACCAAAATAAATAATCACTGAAATTCAAAGACGCTGGTTGTGCTAAAACATGACTAATTGTCTTTGCTGTACCAAAATAAATGTTTAATTCATCATCGCAGGAATAAAAAAAAACAGACATTTCATCGTCATTGATGAAGCGATGATGAAAGCCTGATGCTGTTTTTGTTCCCGCGATGCTGAAACAAATATTTGTTGTACTGCAAAGGCAATTAGTTGTCTTTTACTGTGTGCACTACACACATGCACTACACGCACACGCACATGTGCACGTGCACACGTACACACACACAGACCAACAGACAGATAGTTTTGCCTCGCTTCGGCAGCTCAACTAATGCTTCATTTAATCCATTGTGCGACAACGTTGCTCGCAGGGACGTCACAGGCTCTCAGAAGGTGGGGGGGATGGACTTTCGGTGGACTATACCCCTTATTTTACACTTTGGCTATTAAAAAATAGCCGATATACAAGCTCATAGCGCGGCACCGAGTGCCGCGCTATGAGCTTGTAGATCTGCTATTTTTGAAAAATCGTGAAAAACATTTGTAACTGTCAAATGTAAACAAATTTTGTATTTTCAAAATTGTGCGTTTTTTGGGCGGATTTTGTTAGTTTTTTTTCGTGTTTTGGTTACTTTATTTCGGTTTTAGGGTTAGGGTTAAGTTATTTAATTCTTATTTTTGTCAGATTTTACCGATTTATAAAAAAAAAAAAAAATGTATTATTATTTTTTTCATTATTTTTTTTTTCAAAAAGTGGGGGGTATGAAATCACGGATCTATGTGAGTGAGGGTGTCGCGTCGTACACACAGTGAATGGCCGTGACGCCCCTGGTTGCTCGACGAAAATAGGCGCTGCATAGCAAAACCAGAGCATAAATGACAAATCACAAAATGTTTTGCGGTGGCGTTCGTTCGTTCTTCTCACCTCCAGTTGGCGAGAGGCTGTGCGCTGCCCATGGCGTCGGGGATGACCGTGGCGTGCTGCACCGAGGTGTGGGTGAGCTGCGGCCAGGCGGGGGGCAACAGGATCTGTTGGGTGCCGCTGGGCCAAGCCTGCTGATGTGACACAAACGAGAAAATGGAGAGAAAATAGAAATGCTTTGTTTAGACAGATGCTATAGGTTCATTGTTTATACCTGGTATACTAGTTACTTTGAAGCACTGCACTATAGTTCTCTCTGAACTCTACTCAGTGGTGGAAAGTAACATTTACTCAAGTACTGTACTTGAGTACAGTTTTGAGGTATTTTTTT